>NC_051160.1:38348539-38416906 GCF_013339745.2 Dermacentor silvarum
GCTTACATATGGCCCATGCCACTGCACCGGTATGTGCAGGAAGGGATGCAGAGCCCGCGCTGGGTTTGCCGGGTGCCTAGTAGTTAATCGCTACACCCTTTTTACCCCTCACTGCCGCCCCGGTCATTCGACTCCAGCCACGCAGCGTGAGCTCCCCCTCCTAGCCGTGCAGGCATCCGAAACCACGCGCACGTTGCCCGTGACGCACACAGTGAAGGTGGGGAGAGCTCATATCCAGACCGCAACTCCACTCAAGCTTCTTATACTTATGCTTGATGACGACTTTCATGATCACAAAACCAAATTACAGCAGCCGTGTAAAGGAGAACGGTGCGCCAATTCTCTTCGCGTCCTCGAAGGGTAGGCTCCGTTATTGTTGCAGACACTGCTTAAACGCCTTTCAAAGTTCAATTTAAATAGCGTATTTTCAGAGCGCAACTCTTAGGTGCCCGTTCCTGCATCGAGCGTCGGGATAAACGAGAGAACGAGCGCAGAGGATGAAAGAGCGAACGTGGGGCGCAGAGCACAGAGGGGATGAAAAAAAGTTGCAGTGGCTTAGCTCGGCTATGCCAGGATATACGTAGCGTGTGCAAAGGTTCAGCTGATTATTCTTAGCTTTCCTGGTTGTCTAGATTGTCAAGGATTAGCTTGATTGTCATGCTTACTGCTGCTCCAATGACACACACGCGGTATACGTATTATGTGGCACATGTATTCATTCCTCCTACGCTCAGCCGCTAATTGCCAGGCAACTACTTCGGGATCCGATGAGTCAAGCTTCTCCGTTCTTCTGCGCTGTTGAGCAGCATTTGCGCTCTCCTTCTCCATGGCTATACCGCACTGGCAAACGCCAGTCAGAAGCGCAGCGGCTCCAGCGCAGTGTCAGACGGCGACTGCACAGCGAGCGCGCGCCGGCGCCAGTGCGTCTACCACGGCTACGACGTCACTCCTCTGGAATGCGCAGACCGGTGGCGGCGGAGTGCGCGAGAGGTGCCGGCTCCGGTGGCTCCGGTGCGCAAGCCGTGTGACATCACTGATCCTTGCGCATGCGCAGCACGGCTCTTGATTTGCCGCGCGAAACGGGCTTGGCTAGGCCAGTGTAGCTAACGCTACAAAAGCCGCGACAGCGAAAAGAGTGAGAGGAGAAACGCGGAGGAGGAGGTTATGGCGAAAGTGTGAGAAGAAAAGCGTAGTGCCGCGCTGGACGCGCACTGTGGGAACGATGGCTACGAGATGGCGCCAGAGTAGCGCGTGTCGCCTCGGAGGTCTTTCTGCGGCGGTTACTTTCTACCGATTACTACCGATTAGCGAGGCAGTCGCAGCACACTTCGCTTTGTTTGCAACGTTCCGCACGACACCGATTGTCCGCGCTAGCCAATATATCGCGAATTGAAACAGCGTAGAGCTGCGACCCAATTTCGCATTGGGGAGCATCGTAATCGTTGGTCAATTTTTCAAATTAAGCTTAATTCCAATTTTCGGGGTAATTCACCCATCAGGCTTGTTTTAGGAGGACTTTTGCTGCCTGAAACATCAATCAAGCAAAAGAAATAACCCAAAAAAAGTCAACGAATGTGCCTTATGTGCCTTATGTACACTCCCAGTATGCAAACGCCCACCTCAAGATTACATAGTCAGTATTCCTTGGTCAAGCCAAATTCACCTGGTGAAAACCGACGTTGTGAAGTCCTGCTTTATGTGTACATTTTGGGAGGGCTCGTTATCTGACACTCATTTCACGTGCTGCAATATTTCCGAGTTTACCTGGTCACCAATACACTGAACCACCACCTGGTTTATAAGAGTGGTTTGTTGGCTAAGTAGGAGCATGGTAATTTGTAAGGGTATGTCAGCATGCGGAAATGATAAATATAAAACGTCATAGGGCCAGACGCAGAGAAAGGAACAGGAAGGGCGGCGGACTAAAGCACGAATAGGAAGGGTGCAGCGTGTTTAGTCCAGCACCCTTTCTGTTTCTGCCCTCTCCGTTGGCTGGGATAAGCTTGCCAAGCAGCTCTTGCTGCATGAATTTTGCAACTTGCAGAGGCATAAAGCAACAGTCATCACAACTTCGAGAATGGCATTCAAGAGAAGACTCTTTATCAGTGATTCTGTAAACGTTCTGCTAGCTAACTGAATGATTTTGGTGAAAGGCAGAAAGCTGTATAATATTCAAGCAGCTGACTGTAATATGGGCTGCTCAATCTGTACAGTATGATTTTTGTTTTAACATCTCGAATTTATTTGTAAAATAATTAAGGCTAAAGTTGTATATCAGTCACTCAGGTTCAAAAAAATCCGCAATAAAATACTTTATGGCTTGTCATGAACCTTGAAGCGGCCTTGTTTCACTACAAGAAAATTGAACGGCCAAGCAATGTCTTTTTAGTATTGATGTGTAAAGATTTCATACAACCGATTGCAAACTTATATACATTTATTTGGCGATAAAATCTACACAGTGGTCGATTTTGAGGCGGCACCAAAAGTGACTGTGAAATATACAGGAAAAATACAAAAGGCACAAACTCGTCTAATTGCCGAAAAATAAACTCTTGCTTTTCCTTAATTATAGAACTGAGCTATCACGATTCAACGGAAAACCAAATGACTGAAAATATACTTTATGTCTTTTTGCAGAAAAGTGTGCACCAACATTGACAGTGCTACATAATCAAAGTTCAAACACATCCACATAATATTTGAAGATTACTGCGGAATATATTCATAAATAAAGTTCGGGGAATGTGTTTTTTTATTTAAAATATACAGTTTAAAACACACTGTGCAAACAAAGCTTAATTTTATAAGAACCACCTTATAGAAGAAATAAATTGATCACTTTCATTACATCTTGAGCAATGAAATCGCGTGTCTGTGTTTACTCGCGCATAAAATCTGATTTGCGAGACGTGTTGCGCTCTAATTGAATAGCATGAATAGGACATATAAGGGGTAAAACTACTATACAATATTATTTCAATTTTTACTTTTTTTTGCTCGGCGTCAACGGCTCCCACTCTGTACAGTTGTAAGCAGTTTCGGGCACTTAGCGCTATGGACTGCTACAATATTTAAAAATCGAAGAATGCTAACCCTGCAAAATAGGTACGTATGTTGTGTTGTTAAGCATGCATATTTTCTTTACTCCGGAGGGGGTTCCTTCTTCCATACCCAGGCGCAACATTGTTCGAAGTTTCGAAAACAATACCTGCTCCATTCTCAGAATCCCTATATGCTGGCAATGATAATTGTACTGCTTTCAAAACATCAATCAGCTTTTGGCTCCTTCAGGAAAAATCTGACGTCCTACATTACCGTAAGAAGTGTTCAAGCTATTGACTAAGCTTGCGTAAGATAATTATTTTCCAATCTTTAAACAAATCTATATTAGAGCGTTAAAGAGATTGCATCTGCATTTCTTATTTTCTTTCTAAAAATGATCAACACTGACGTCCTCTCTTACTTCAGTATGAAATTAAATAAGGGCGGCACATTTCCAAACTACAACAAATGGTCACGAGTAGTAACAAACCAACCTGCAAGGTAAGCCTCCCTCAGCCACAGGAATGCTTGCTTGATCAAGCAGCGCCCCTCACTCCTTGGAGCCAATGGCGTTGGATGCTCCACTGCACTATGTTAACTATATGTCGTTCCATCTGGGAGGGACGACCACAAGGCTGCCCGTCGCAAGGCTCTGCTTATATGCTACCTAGGTGTTGACGGTAAACGAATGCTGCACGAAAAACATTTTTCAGGCCAAGCAGAACCCGCTTGCATAGGATAGAGCTGGATGTTACCCGCCGAAGATAAGTAGGATTGAGTCCGACGAATATGTCATCGCACTCGCGACGCTGTACACTTACTTATCCACCAGAAATAACATCGTAGCGGCGTGCAACAGCTTTTGCCAAAGCGCCAAGCTGCCGGCAGATTTTGTGGACCAACTGGTCACTGATAAAATTAGACAGCAGACAGACATAAAAGCTTCATGATTATGTAAAAATGAGTACTAGAGCGTCACACGATGTTATGTCGTCAATGACTTATTTTTCTTCGCATTTTAAAATGTATTTTACGGGAATATCCAGCTTCACACAAAATATTGTTCTATTGCTTTTCATCGAAGACGTGTACTCTCCTATTTCTTTCAAAATAACCAGGCACCACAAAATCACAAGGAAGCAAAATTGGCCCACTTCTGGCAGAAATTGGTGAGAGCACTCTCCCAACAATGACATTTCGCAACGTGCAACCCAATACAGTGCTGCCCTAGGGTTAAAGCCAGGATTGGGCGAGCATTGTGCTAATGTAGCAGCCCATGTGTTGCTAGCATAGTACTAGCGTAGGCCCATATCGTTTCTATTGTCACGAGCCTCGAGAAGTAGTCCTGAAGGTTTAATAAACGTAGAGCAGCTGGCTCTTGGAAGACGCGACCGTCGGAGCTGGCTCGAGCAGAGAAGGCACGCGCGGTCTTCCTTCTTTTCTTGGGCTCGACCCACTCTTGCCCTCAACCCACTACCTAGAGGTGGCAATATCCCCCCCTTCCGAACAAAAGCATCGCCTCGATGCTAACAAAATAGGCGTAGGAGACAGAGAAGAAGAAGGCAGGCAAAGTGAAAGTACACAAAAAAATGTAACCGTCACGCCGGCACAGTCAATGAACGAAGAAGCAAGCTCCCAAAGATAAATGAAAAGTAGAAACAAAGAAGGGAATGAGAGAAAAAAACGAATACACAAAAAAAAAGTTACGGACGCGCAATGTACGGCTTCATGCGCACAACATGAACTATGTCTGAGGTCGCTTGTCTTTGTGTCCTACTCCGGGTCTGCGATGTTGTGCCCGGAACAACTTCGTAGTTTACGTCACTGACGCGGCGGAGCACTTTATACGGACCGAAATACTGGCTCAGCAGCTTTTCACAGAGGCCACGACGGCGAACGGGGGTCCACACCCAACTTGGTCCCCGGGGTTGTAGGACACGTCCCTGTGGCGGATGTTGTAGCGTCATGCGTCTGCCTGCTGCTGCTGGCCGATATGCAGCCGCGCGAGCTGCCGAGCTTCCTCAGCACGCTCTGCAAATTCCTCGGCGTCAGTTGTCAATAGGTCAGCGTCTTGACACGGCAGCATAGCGTCCAGCATCGTCTGGACTTCGCGACCGTAAAGAAGGCGAAAGGGCGTGAAGCGCGTCGTCTCTTGCACGGCGGTGTTATACGCGAAGGTCACGTAAGGCAAGATCCGATCCCATGTTTTGTGCTGAACGTCGATGTACATTGCGAGCATGTCGGTGACCGTCTGATTCAGTCGCTCGGTAAGTCCGTTGGTCTGCGGGTGGTACGCGGTCGTCTTGCGATGCCTGGTGTTGCTCAATTCAAAAACTTCGTCCATAAGCTGCGCTGTGAATGCTGTCCCTCTGTCTGTTATTACAGTGGAGGGAGCACCGTGACGCAAGACGGTGTGGCGCATGAAGAACTGTGCTACCTTTGAGGCCGTGGCTCGTGGGATCGCTTGCGTCTCAGCATAGCATGTTAAATAATCAGTCGCGACTATCACCCATCTGTTGCCGTCGGCCGAGAGAGGAAACGGTCCGATAATGTCCATGCCGACTTGGTCGAAAGGCGTGTGAGGTGCTTCAATTGGCTGAAGTAAGCCAGCCGGTTTAACGGATGGTGTCTTGCGGCGCTGGCATTCATGACAGCTTTTAACGTACTGTTTGACGCTTCCCGAAAGCCCGGGCCAATAGTAAATTTCGCTTACTCTAGCGAGTGTTCGTGAAAAGCCTAAATGACCAGATGTCGGTTCGTCATGGCAAGCGAAGAGGATGTCGTCGCGCATGTCCCTTGGAACCACCAGGACGTAAGCACGGCTGGTCGAACGAGCATTCTTCTTATAAAGCACGTTGTCTCGCAGACAGAAGGACGTCAGCGAGCGGGACAGATCGCGTGATATGGTTGTGTCGCGGCCCTCTGCATGCTCGATCATCGGTCTAATCTCATCGTCGTCACTCTGCCGTCTGCTCAAGTCCGACGAACTAATGGCGCCCAGGAAGCCGTCATCATCCTCTGTTTCCTGACTGGCAGGATCAATGGGTGCGCGGGACAGCGTGTCAGCGTCTTCATGATAACGGCCAGACTTATAAACGATGGTGATGTCAAATTCCTGTAGGCGCAAGCTCCACCGTTCCAGTCGTCTTGAAGGGGCGCTCATGCTTGCCAACCAACAAAGGGCATGGTGGTCCGTCACTACTTTGACGGGACGACCATAGAGATAGGAGCGAAACTTTATGATCGCCCACACGACCGCGAGGCACTCTTTCTCCGTAGTCGAATAATTCGCCTCGGAACGGGACAGGGATCGACTGGTATACGCTATAACTCTTTCTACTCCATCTTGAAGCTGGAAGAGCACTGCGCCAAGGCCAATGCTGCTGGCATCGGTATGCACCTCAGTATCAGCATCATCGTCAAAATGTGCAAGAACGGGTGCTGACGGCAGGCGCTGTCGTAATTCAGCAAAAGCCGCATGTTGCTCATTATGCCACACAAATGGCGTATCGTCCCTTGTAAGGCGTTTCAGGGGTTCCGCTATCTTCGAAAAGCCTTTAATAAACCGGCGATAGTAGGCGCACAAACCCAGGAAGCGCCTGATGGCCTTCTTATCGGCAGGAGCTGGAAACGCGGCCACACCGGCAAGCTTGTCTGGATCGGGTCGGACCCCTTTGGCGCTTACTACATGCCCGAGGAATTTGAGCTCTTCGTAACCAAAGTGGCACTTTTCGGGCTTAAGTGTGAGGTCTGCCGATCGGATGGCTTCTAGCACACTCCTTAGGCGGTGAAGATGCTGCTCGAACGTTTCAGAGAAGATGACCACATCATCCAGGTACACAAGACAGGCCTCTCACTTCAGTAAGGACAGTGTCCATCATTCGCTGGAAAGTAGCCGGGGCTTAACACAAGCCAAAAGGAAGCACTCGAAATTCATAGAGCCCATCTGGAGTCACAAAGGCTGTTTTCTCGCGGTCGCGTTCGTCTACCTCGATTTGCCAGTACCCGCTTTTTAAATCGAGATAAGAAAAATATGGGCACGCCGTAGTCTATCTCGAGAAGTAGCCCTGAAGGTTTAATAAACGTAGAGCAGCTGGCTCTTGGAAGACGCGACCGTCGAAGCTGGCTCGAGCAGAGAAGGCACGCGCGGTCTTCCTTCTTCTCTTGGGCTCGACCCACTCTTGCCCTCAACCCACTGCCTACAGGTGGCACTATTATCAATGTCAGATCAATGACCACTGTATGACGCAAGCTGCGAATATTCTGGCTTGAGAGTACGCAACCATTAATGAACTGAACTTCTTGCCAGCGGCACTTCTTATAGCACATATGCTAGCTCGGTCTATATGAATACTGCCTCGGAAAACGTGATAGAAATAATTATTTCAAAAAGCAAATGTCCTAAACACACGCAAACATTACCTGAGAAGAATTCTGATTTGCATTTTGTAACAGTTTATTTGCAATGAATGAGTATCAAACAGGCATTTTCCGTATAGCTAAGACCCAGAAGGCGAGTTATCGTGAAATGTTTTTACGAATAAATAAGTGTCAAAGAGGCACCTTCTGTGTTGTTAGATGGGTAACGGTGTGTTAGACCGGGCAAGAAGATGCGAAATTGGGCAACGTGCTGAGGACTGTGGCTGCCCAAGACTTTGAGGACTCGGAACTGGTGTCGACCGGCTTGTAAGCATCTTAACAATGGTGTAGTGGTCAGAGCCCTCATGATGGCGATTAAGCAGAGCTTTCGTTGCATCTGTTGCAACCTCACGCGGGGATTTTCCCTTTAATACTGCGATTAGCATTGTTCAAGGTATTCCATGAATTTTTCAGGCGCTGTGGCTATGTACACCAGTCTAACTGTCTTTTTCTCGAACCATTTACCCGCCAACTTTGGTGCCTACGCAGCACTAGACTGCTGTGATAAGAGGATCATGTTCAAGTCCACGAGTCTGGCCAACTTGGGCAACCGGTATGGCTCATTGCGTATGTGCGACTGATCAGTTTACTATTGTCATGTCAAATAGTTTTACTCTGTATTTGCCACTTTTTGTATGCCGTTATTCAATTAGCTTCTTTCACTCCAGCTTGGATCACCGTGTCTGTCTAGCTTACATGACAATTTTACCTCTGCCTCATTCATTTAATGAATGAGGCAGAGGTAAATCAATAAATCATTTAAAAAAAAGAAAATGTGTGCGCCACACTTCAACAAACTTCACTTCAGTCAATTTGTGTAATTTCGTTGTGCAAATGAGCATGTACTTCTCTTTAATAAACCAATTGAACGCCAACTCTTTCATATCAGATAATGTATAAGAAACGTTACGTTTTTGAAAACAATAAACCTTTCAAACATAAGCATATTACAGAATACAGCTTTGGGTAGGAAGGTGAGACGCGTATTAGCTGCTTCAGTTGTCCTCATATTTCGTCACCTAACTTGTGGAGCGCCCTGTACAATCTGGGTTAACAAGCCTAAGGGACATGAAAATTCATTATTGAAAGTCACCTACATATGGAACAGATTATCTAAGATGAAATTCGGAGTTCGTTTTTTCTTATAAACTGCTTTGGTAGCTTCTCTTGTAGCTCTCCTTTGTTTCAATCAACACAAACACGACCAAATTTATTTTGGTACACTGGGCATTACTGGCATATCCCTGCAAGAACCTGTGAACTTTCACATCATGCTAGACTTTGTTAAGGTAACGAATCACCGCAGTGTTTGATTTATTACTCTTCCTTTCGTGATAGCCAGTCAGCCTCTAGAGTACGTCTGTTCAGAAGTAGGTTTAATTATGTCAATTACTTGCAGGAAAAACGGATCAAGGAGTGTTACATAATAAATAGAGTTGGGATGCATACGGCAAAATTACCAACTAATGACTGAGCGCACTGCCATCGTTGAAAAGAAAAGTACAGTCATGGAATTCTACCAGTGCTTCCCCATGGGGAGTCTTGTAGGGTAACAAAAAGCTCGAGAACAAGTTCAGAACTACGCTAAGCGCGATGGAACAATATGGTTAGGCGTGACTTAGGAGACATGAAGAGAGCGATGTGGGTCAGCGAGCAAACGGGGATAGCTGATATTCTAATTGAGATTTGGAAAGAAATTTAACTGAGCAGGCCATGTGATGCATAGGGCAGATAACCGGTGGACCATTAGAGTTTCATAATGGTGCCAAGGGAAGGTAAGTGCAGTCGAGGAAAACACTAAGTTAGGCGGGCTTAATAAATTAGAAATTTGCCAGCACAAGTTAGAACCAGTTAGCACAAGACGATGATAATTGGAGATCGATGGGAGAGACCGTTGTGCTGTAGTGGACGTAAAAATAGGCTGAATATGCTAACGACGCCGTGCATGATTTCATGACACAACCCCAAGCATAAGAAACCTATATTTTCTCGAATAACAAGACCGAACACATGAAAAAGGAACACTGAGGTTAACTGCTTATCTATATCAAAAGGGCCAGTTTCGTAAAGCAACATGCTTCCAATATTGTATAAGCGCGGACTCAACGCTGGTGTTACCACTCGACAGCCTCAACTGTAAGCCCAACGCAAGCGCTCATCTTTCTGACAATGCAAAGCTATAGGAATAACCAGAACCACATTTTGTAAACATATTTGAACTGTTGTCTTCCTCAGTCTTTAATAATGATGAAAACCGGGTTATCATCTAGGTATCGATGAATCTTTGCCTGTGCACACCGTTCACGTTATTTTCAATGAGGCGATCTAAGTAGCTCAGATAAATATAGCAGACGTTTGGCCCCTTGATCGGCAACCTTGGGTGCCCAACCCTCATTGCGTAGTAGTTGAATACCAACTAAATCAATTTCAACCTCGAAGTTTTCCTTAACGCGACGCATTGTTCGAATATGCCGCTATTAAGGTTGTCGTTGTGCCATTTATTGTATTTTAACTCTATCTATGGCTTACCCCGCAGCCTTTCTAATACTCTGTGCTCCACTATGCGTACTAATCTTTAATAAACATATGCGATTCTAGTGTTGGTTGTCTTAAATGCGTCATAGGGGGCACCGCAATGCCTTGTCGTCATTAGGTTCTGCTATTCTTATCCCTCAACTTTTGCTAATGCTGGCAAATCGGATCACTCATTTTCAAAGAAATTATCACGGGTCCGATGTCAGAAACAAGTATTTTCACCAACCTTCCAACTATAGACACATTTCTTCTGGTCGTCACGACAAGCTGGTAAAATAGCAGGGAGAAATCCACAACAATGGCCCCGTGAATGCAGCTGATGTTATTGAGAATGCCAATTGTTTCAGTGTCCATTTTCTTGGAATGAACGACTTCGTTCTTTCCAATGCCATGAGATTTGCTGAACATGTGGAATAAGGCACACAAGTGACGTGTAACCGCTAGCCGCCACGCGCTGTCGGTGGAAAACGAAGCTTGTATCGCTGTCAGTGTACGGAGCAAATTGTGAATGTCTTATAGCTGTCAAGAAACAGTCATGAGCCGAACTGAGCAATATGGGAGTGACAATACAAACTAAAAGCACTGTGCCACTGAAACTGTAGAAAACATTAAATACTTGAGAGCAGAAATAAATATACAACAGGTCGGTAACGGCAGAAAAAATGGCGACGTAGAAATATCTGTTAAGGGAGACACAATTCGTTAAGTATAGTAGAAACTACAAGTGCAATAAAACATTAACATCAGGTCCTAAAAACAATACGAATTTTGGCAGATTAATCTTACGATGACTGTTGATGGTGATGCGTTAGCATGAAATTAATATAGTGACACAACGTATTGCCACCGTCGAAACGAGTTGTGTATGAGGCGTGTGCTGCAGCGGGACACTTCGTTCGGGCTTCGATTTTCAATATGACTTATTATCATCCCCTATAAGCATCCGGTGACAAATATTCAGTCAGCCTGCTTGAGTTACTCGGGTATGCTATACCTTCTTATCATTCTAGAATTTTTTGTATACGTATCTTTACTATTTTTTTTCTCTTACTCAAAACTGCTTTATCTACATTGCACTGCTACACATGCCTGTAACGGATCCAGTCGTAAATAACTCTTCCCTTCTTTTATTTATACCAATACTCTCTTGCTTATCCCGACGCTGACCGGTTGATGCTTCCGTCCACTTTAAATCTAAGCGCTCTGGAAGGTGTACGTCAGCTACGGGCCTCATGGTGTGAACACCATCGTATTCCTTTAGGATATGCTGAGTGGTCTCCGGATTTTTGCTGCAGTATACATATGCCTCACCTAGTTGCGAAGATTTGCTCCGGTAGGTTCTTCTTCTTAGGCAACCGGCTCGAACCACAAATAACAATGCACTTCTCTTCCTGTTATCGTGCAGATTTTCCCTTCTAACTTCTTTCTTCTCATTCTTGTAAATCTCAATGGTCGTTTTTGTTTCAATTATTTGCATCCGATTCTCTCTCTCTGTTTGTCTCACTTTCTTTCTGATGACACCTGTTTGTCGGTTTACACTTTCAATTACTCTGTACTAGATTCCCAACTTTCTTGACCTCTTCCTCCATTCTGTGTCCACGCCTTTCAGGTAAAGATACTTGTGCTCTTTAGCCCACCATTTATTTTTATCTATGTTCCTGAATCTTTCTTCAAAACTTCACTAACGCTTGGCGCCATCTAGCGTCGCTGCCGCGAAGCCTCATCGTGGTCTCTGAAATGCATGATACACCGGTGCGTGCTAACACTAAGAAACACGTCATGCATAAACCGGGCTCCTCTCTAGCGCTCGTTTCTGAACACGCTAAGCCATTTAGTGACACTGCCGAGAAGTCTGCGCATGGAATCCGAGAGGAGAAGCATGGCGCAGGTGAAGATTGACTGGAAACGAAGATGCACACTGACACGTTGCCAGTCAGTTGTCATATTGTCCCCGTTAGCATGCTGTATGACAGAGCAATAACAATGAACGTGCACCACTTAGCGAAATTTATCGCTCGGTTAAACCTCAAGCTTTCGTGCTTCCGTAGTTTTTTGGTGGACGGCGTTTATCTGAATATGCTCAGTACTCGGTTACCCAGCACGTCCGCCACAGAAGTGAATGCGGGTTGTGTTTCTTTACGAATGAGAACTGAACGAAAGCAATGCAATGAATCGTTCGCAGAAAAGCCGGGCCTCGGTCTGCCTGTCTTCATGTCTCTCCATTGGTGCGTATCAATATAATTTGTAATAATATTCTTGAGATCAATTCAGAAATGATTATATACGTAGTGCTGCGTAAAGTGAGAAATAAAAAGTTGACTACTTGAATTTGGACACAACCTGGACAGAAATCAGCCTATTAAATCATCTGTAAGGTAGGACTGTGCAAGTTCTAAAGAAACAGTGTAGCTAGCAAGAAGTTATAAGGTAACATGCTGTTCATCCCTGAAGTTCACAGAACACCAATGGCTTGTCTACTTGAAGAGCTTAGCTCAAGGAGAGTTTCATTTATTTCATGAATGATTTCATCCAATTGGTGTTTAAGCTAAACTTAGCATACTTTAGAGAATAAAACTAATAGTTTTTCAGCAAATTTGATTTACGGCACAGCAAAATATTCGTCTTCATGGTTATTTTCTTTCGGGTTTATGTTCCACCCCAATTCTAAACTGATGTTTCTCTTTATTACATTTCTCTCCACCCTAGCTGACCACCAATGCGAGTCTTTCGGTTACCTTTAAACGCACGCAGCTCTCCCCCTCTGTATTATGAAGCGTACCTGTACAAAAATATTTCTTTTTTTCGAGTGAACAAAAGTACAGGCCTTTTGTGTTGCACGACTTGACAAAAAGAGTAGAAAAAGGCACTTAAAAATAATCGTCATAACAAGCCAGTGAAATTTAGTTGAGAACGTTGTCCAGCTGACTAGGCAAAACCCTGGTTCGCTCCATTTATAATATTAAACAATAATACATTGGCGATGGTCACTGGACAACTATTTTTCTATAGTGCTTGAAATGTTTCTTAAGTCATATGTTTTTTTTATATTTAAAACTCTACCTTTCTTCAAACCATGTGACTCGCTATAAAGCGGACTAAATTATTTCTTGCTGTTGGTACTATCCTCAAGCAGTCTTTTTTGTATGGTGTTTCTTTAGGGATGTAAACGTTGCTTTTAAACATAGAATAGGTCAACATAGATTTGGTCAACCAAATGCGTTGAGCACTTTCTACAAAGCAGTATGTAGATAAAACAAAAAGCAGCTTGCTTCTGAATATCTTATAGGCCTGAAAGCGGTGTTCAGCATTCTAGCAAGAACAAACCATTCTACGTAATTTTTTATCCTGGTGCCCAAAGCAATGTGATTTCAAGAAATAAATACATCGTCGAGAATAATTGCATTGTTTCGTATCGTTAACCATATAGGCTTTCTGAATATTGTCTTTTTGATTATTGTTTCTAATGAAATATAAAAAAGCAGTCTTTCCACCATTGAGCACGCATGCTTGTATGTATTAAGGAGGCCTTAAACGAGTTTTACCTTCGCTGTTCCCTGAGAATTTGCCGTGACATTCGCACCTAATATATCTAGTGAAACAAGTCAAGCAGCACCTTCTTGCGCCTTCTTGCGTTTCTGTGCCACATTAGCTCACCGTTATCAGGCCCAGTCGTCGCCCAAGCCCGCTGCGTGTTTTTTAGATGCGCCATTTTGCTTTGCCTGCTTACTGCAGCTTCGTTTAGACGGACTCCCACAGTGCGTGGAGTTTGTATGCTTTTAATGCTAATGATAGGAGAAATATCTAGCATTCGTTGAGAGAACAAGTCGAGAAGAAAGCCCAGCTGTGCAGCCGTTGTCATGCCGTTGCTTCCCCGCCGTATTCCCTCCGTAGTCACTACGCCACATGATCGTGCCGTCGTCGTCACGTTGTCGTGATTCTGTGGTTGTCACGCTCTTTTCGCCATGCTTCAGTCGTCCACGTTGTCAACATCTTCTGTATCATTATTTCGCCGTCATGACACTGCCATTGTTGTGCCGCTACCACCACAGTCGCCATCCTCATGTCATGCCGTCTACAAAAACATGTCGACTATACATTCTGCTGCCTTCATGAAACACTACCATCGACGTCAGGTGTATACTTCGGAAATGTAGGAAGTGTGTTCACTTCATTTCTATGGCGCGAGTAAGCTGTTCCCTGATTCGTGTGCAGGAATCTTCTGACATTTCGAGCAGAGAACACAGTTCTATCACCGTCCGGGCAAGAGCAGAAAAGTCAAACTCCTTCATTACCGTTCTAGCACCTAGGTACTCCGCTCTGACACCACACTTATCATTCCCTTCCGGTGGCGGACAAATAGTCCTTCGAAAAGTGAGCCTTTAAAGATATTATTGATATGTTTTCAGACATTCCCTCACTTGGACAATCATCGTGAATCCTTTCTGCAACTGTTTTATTATATTTCGGCGAGGTCTGCAAGTGAGGTCGTTTCATGCGATGCTTTCTTGATACGGGAATCACGTGGTATTTCTCATGTATTGCGAGCTTTTCTATTCAGCTTAAGAAAAATTATGCACGCTATTTGCATATTGCTCAAGATATCTCAGTTCAATGTTTTTGTAACTGTCTCAGGTTCCTAAATCATATGCTGGCAATAAGTGTCATTATTATCCAATAATATATATTTTTTTACAATTGAGCAAAAAATATCAACAAAATTAGCTGCCAACATATAAAACTGTATGCTCTATGTGGTTCATGAGAAATGTTTCATTTTTTTTATTACTCCGACCAGTGGTTGCTTAGATATCTAGTATATAAAAAGTTACAAATGCGACAAAGCTCATTTCATACAATAGCTCATGGCAGAAAATTTCAGGAGCGCGTTTCAACAACAATGCAGATCAAGCATCCCAGCTAGGACGAATATGAAATTCTCAGGAGGTGGGCTCTTTTTGAAAACATCTCTCGAGCTGAAACAATAGATCTGGCAAAATACCAAGGCAAACTTGTTTTTTTTATTTCGCCAGTCGTTTGGTTAAGAATTACTACTTCTGTGATATTAACACGATATTGCAATAGTGCAGTTTTCGTATAGGCTTTACGCATTGCTGCATACACTTTTTCCGATGTGCTGCTGTTTTCAAAGATGTCAAGGCGTTTATAAGTAGCATCAAAGCATTGCAAATGTAGCTGGTTAGTCCTAATCTAAAACTGTATAGTTACCTAAGTATTTTTAGTAGAAACAGGAGCAGCGGAGAATATATCGGTGAGCAGCAGTATTTCTCGTTCTTTCTCCTAATGGTATCTGCGCAGGACACAAATCAAAAATCCGTGTTGAGGTTCGAGCGACTGCCACCTTAAAGTAAATTAAGTTCTTTACCTACGCAGCAATGACTTCCCTAGCACTTGAATAAGTTCCGGCCATCCACTTCATATCTAGAACGCGTGAAGTGTGTCTAAGGAATAGGTTTGTTCAAGGTCGCTCGAAAATCGCATAGAGATGCATTCATTGAAGCAAGATATTGGGCCAGATGAGCTTACAATGTGGTTATTATCGCACAACAGATGACCAAAGTGCAGCGCAGGAATGGAGAGTGTTTCAAAAATTTGAGCTCAGGCATGCCTGGAAAACATGCTGCAATGGTAGCACCGAACGCTCGACAGCATTAGGATAGAATCTGTGATATCTAAATTCCGATGTAAAAGCACTTAGCCAATGCAAATTCTAGGCCTATAGAGCCAATCATGAGTGCCTCACGACGTATATAGCAGGAACCTTCAAATACCAAATGATTAGGCATCTACGTCAAACCATTGTGATGCATCCGTGAGTTTTGGCCTTGATATTATATTTTAATTGCACTGAACTTGCCACTGAACTTTAATGCCACTGTATGCAGCCGGCAGCGCAGAAATATTAGGATGATGATGTCAATGACATGCTGATGACTTTTTCACCTTTGAGAGATGGTGTAGCTGTGGAAGCTGCAAGGTGTATTTTAACATTTAGCAACACAGACAGACTTTAATTTCAAGCGAAGAGAAGAAACTCTGTGCTGTTGGATGTTCCAATGAGTTTTGTTCTAGAGTACGTTGATAGTGATCACTCCCATCTTAATGTTATTAGAGAGTTTAAGATTAGGAGGACGCAAGCGCTGGAGCCGGCTAGCGCTTGGGGCCACGGTACTGCGCATACGCAGACCACTATGCGCATGCGCAGTACGGCATCCTCTAGTAATAGGGGGCCCTAACGCTTGCATCCCCCTAATCGAAGACTCTCTATTAACATGCTGCCACTAAGAAGACAGTTCAAAATAATTTTTGTATACAGTGCAATTATCGAAATTTTGTCACAACACAATAATATGCGATGCCGGCATCAAATTTACTTCATTAGTTATATTCACTTAATTATAAGTTACAGTCAACCAAATGAGCACTTTATTGCCTGAAAGATCCCAAATATTATCAGCATGCGTGGCTGACTCTTGAAGTGAGAAAATCGGCGACAAATAAGCGGGACGTGGTGAGTGGCAACACCTAAATCTAATGATTGCGCAGCACATCAGCCACATATATGAGCTTGTTTTGAAACGAAGTGCAAGGAGCATCATGAAGAGCAGAAAAAATAATCTTCTTTACTTGTAACGGCTCAACGGGCGTTATATAGAAATGATCGTTTCGTACACATTATTGGTTGTAGTGATTGTTTCTGTTGTGGAGATATGCCCAGCATTGCGAATTTCCAACTTACTAATTTTGAGAAGTACAGCACCGCACTGAAGTTTTCCATTGTACTTTTCTAATGAAGGTGCAGAAACTAGATAAACCACATGGTTTCGCACTTTTTACTCGAGTTTAAAATAAATCGGGCATCAATGGGTTAAGCAAGCGCTTTCAATATATGATGAAACAAGAAGCCCGATGATATCAAGAGAATTGGTTGTTCGGCATATGCTTTTGAATTGGCGCTTCAACCTTGTTCTTGAAAACACACCAGTTTTCTGCAATATAACTTTCTTAGAACTGTGAATAAAGAAATGACGAAAAATCTGCAGGTCGTCAAGGTTTTAGGCATAATCTACTTTATTGCAGTCACAATTTTTTACTGCTTTAAAGGTCAGTGTTTACGTGAGAGAACAGTAAAATCAATTGGGGAGTGAACTAAAAACAAACCACGAATACGTTGATAAGCGTGAAACAGATAACGGTAATTTGGTGAGCACAATCTCAAGGATATTTCCAGAAGCAGCTGGGAAGCGGGCAGGCTCTTTCACGAGCTGTGTCAAACCAAAGATAGAACAGATGTGAATAAGAGATGTGCACCGCGATGAGAGAAGAGCCAAAGATAGGAAATCATCAGCCCAATTAGGGGCCGGAATAGGCAAATTATAGAGAGAAATAATTGGTCTTACTGATATTTAGAAACCATATGGTTAGGGCAGTAAAATGATTTATCGCTACATGCACCCGTGCGTTCTGGCGGTCGATAACAAGCAGCAGATGTGACGTCTTTGTTATTTAAGGGAACACAAGAGCAGAGGAGTTCAATCTGCGAAGGCAGGTGTACATCATTAGTAATGATATCAGAGGAACCAGCGATCAAGATTCCATCGCCACATCGTCTCGTTCGATCATTTCTTTAAACATTTTTGACCTTGTTGAATGCTAACGTTTCAGAACTTTTAATCAGCTGAGAAAGACATGTCTCCCCTACAACGACAAGGTCCATCAGGCGGAGAGAGCATCACGCCTATTCATGATGGAACGGATGTTCGTGAAACGCGAAGGGTAAACAGTGTCCCGTTTACTTCGTACAGTGACACGATGCTAGCGTTTGCGGCGGACGGTTTATTTTTCAGTAGATTTGGTTGTGTTGCTGCATACAGATACATCACTGTCTGCAGCAGCTAAGCTACTGTGCTCAAGTTCACAAATGGTGTCAGTTTGTAGACATCACACGTAGCAGGGTTTGTTCATAGAATATTTCTTGTGCCTCAGATGATTCTGTTGAACCGTATATTTACCAAACTACATTAGCTTATTTGCAGTTATTCGGGCTGCCTGAAAGATGCCTCCTTGAATCGGTGCACTGGTTCCCCTTAGTTACTTTTCTTATTCATCGAGCTATCCTTTGCTTTATAGGAGGAAAGCTTAGAAAACTACTGCTCGACATTTCTTCAATACAAAAGAAGCTAAATGAAGCGGGCACTCGCTTTATCCTTGGTGTAACTGCAGCAAAAAGGGCTGCGTAGGAATTGAATGCATATTCTTTTGAGACTCGGCCGAAGTTTCTGTAGATCGTTCAAGATCAGGTTGTACCTCCTCGACTCTTCCTAGAAATCGTCGAACCTGGACTGTGGCAATAAATATTACTTTTTTTCATGATTTTAGCAGTGATTTGTTGAATCACTGATAAATGTGATCTTTTCTTGGTCTTTTTTGCGAATAATTTGTGTAATTTGAGAGTTAATTGCAGTTACGAAAATCGGATATGATGTTTTGTTGACAAAGCCTCAGTAGGCTATACGAAAAATCTTGGGTGTTGTGCTGTGGTGTATGGGTATTAGGGTAAAGAATTGACCCAACTAAATACATCACTGACATTACTGACACAGCAGCTTTCCGCTGGGTTTTAAGTGCAGTAAGCTTCTTCTCCATGGTCGCCACTCTCGCATTCCTACAAGTAGCGTGTTCTTCAAGTATTCTTGGTTGGCTTTCACTTCATTGAAAGTGGGTATTAGCTCTGCGTGACGTGTTTTTATTGCATCCGCAAGGGCGTTAATAGCATCGAAACCTTGTTACAGAATAACAGACAAGTTTGTCTGGTATAGTATCCTTTTCTTATTCCTTGACCCTACGTGTGGAACGCGGGGCCACCATTGTCGAGCAAACTACAAAATTCTGCAACAAATTGCACACTCCTACATCTTATTATTCCTTATGAACCATTCTTCGCGGAATTTCAAAGAAGATAGGTAATTAGCAACAAAGAAGCTTGGTTTTAAATATTTGAAGGTTTCTTGGGAGGCCCCAATGTATACATAATTTTTGTTCATGGCAGATTTACGTTGAAGTGCAATAATAAATGTCGCTTTTGAACTGATGCTCACAAAGAATAATGGTTTAATGGTTTTAAGTTGTCTCATAGTTCTCAGATTTATTCCCATTAGTGAATAAATATACAGTGAGTAAGCACGTGCGTGATTAGCCCTCATTTTCTATGCACATATGTCAATAACACAAGAATTCAAACACAATAAAGACCCAGCAGTTCATCACTAATTAGACTGTATAAGCCAGCCCTAATGCCTTGGATATAAAAGCACCATGGGAAACTCAAAAATGCTGAGTAAATGTAACGGGATCAAGTCGGCCAACGCTATATCCGCGATGAACGTTTCGTATACAATTTTTATTGGGCTGAGTGTTGTTTTCGTGCAAGGTAAGTTGGGTATATTGGATGTAGTGTCACCATAAGTTAAAGTAAGTGAAAACAAGGTGACAAATATGTTAGCGTAGGCTATGTCTTCCGGATGTGTATGTGCTAAGAGAAAAAAATTTAGTACTATTCTTCAATCACTGATTATTTCAAACATCATGAATGGTGAATAGCCATTTGCTGAATTCCTCACATCACCTTGATATTGGTGCTCGGTCGGTAGCAGGGTAACATAGTGTAGCACGTAGAACACGTGAGCGGAATTTTAATATAATAATTGTCCCCATCAGTGTGCACGCATATCTGATCTTTTGTTGCTATTTTTTGCGAATAATATATGTAATTTGACAGTTAATTGCAGCTACGAAAATCGGATAGACCGTTTTGTGGACAAAGCCTCAGTAGGCTACACGAAAAATCTTGGGTGTTCTGCTGTGGTATATGGGTATTAGGGTGCAGAATTGATCCAACCAATCACATGACTGACATGTGTGCTAGGATTACAAAGCTTTCATTCTTACCTTATATAACAGCTAGGCCGGGTCCTACGATGTAATCTTGCAGTCGTGATTTTTCCTTATTCGTTGTGTGATTGCCGTGGTCAAAGATGGTGGACGCCCGTTCGAATCCCTCAGTCATGCTGCCTGAGTCTCCTTCGGATATCCTTGCGCCATTCCTTAACCCTACGTGTAGAACGCGGGGTCACCATTGTCGAGCAAACTACAAAATTCTGCAACAAATTGCACACTCCTACATCTTATTATTCCTTATGAGCCCAGGTTTCAGTTTATTTCATTTTACCTCCTATGGATGAGTTATCTTTCACGAACGCGACCACTTCCGCTTGGGTCGAAAAACGCACTGCCGGGCAATGTCTCTCGGGACTCCGAGCGAGAGACTAAATGTAGTCCTGATTGCGGGATGCGTGGATCGAAAACAGCTCCATCTGTGCACGTGACTAATGCGTCAATAAGTATTTGCTTTGTGTTCTTCGCATCGATACCAAATTAAAGCGCGTTGATTGGCGGTTGCAAAGAGATTCGTCGATAATGGTAATATTCGTTTTCAGTCATTGAGTTCTAGCAAGCGACCGCCTAGGCTAATCGAACTTATAGACGTTTCATGTCAAAGATATAAGTTCGGGAAGGTCACCATCGTCCTCGATGTTAGCATTAAAAATTTATTAATGAGTGAACAATAGTTCAAAATGCGTACGCCAGGATATAATACAGAACAGTATACCTATTGCCATATGGCTGCAATTGATTATACGGAGGGATCATTTTTAAGTTTTGCTGAAATATTGAAAATCGGCTTTGGCCGATAGCACGATTCTGGTCATATTTCTGGAATATTTGAAGCAGCATACGTTACCGTGAAAAATCAGAACATATATTAAAATTAATAACAGGAATTGACTATACCTTCTTAAGTATTCACTTTACGGGACATATGGCAATTTACGGATCGTATCGAGTGAATTCGCAAGATGTGTACACTTGAAATTAATTTCCTATATGAAACCATTTTCGAGGTACAATTTCCCAAAGCGTGCGATGGAATGCATAGGTGTTCCAGCTACATTTGTGCTTCAATGCATCAAATAACGTTTTATAATGTAAGTAGAAGAGTTATATGGCGCATATCTCCCTACGGGTGTCATTTTGGGAGTTAATTGCGAGTGGATATGCCTCGCAATCTCACCAGATACAATTCGTAAATCACAATATGTACCGGAAAGTAGGCAATATGGAAGTTGATCCCCGATTTTTTTTATTACTTGAATATGTGTATGCGTTTCAATTTCTCATTTATGTCCTCATTTTTGAATAATTTAACATAAAGACTAGAAGTATAGTATCTGTCACAGACAATTTTTACTTTCCATAAAACTTCATAATGATCCCACCGTATATACAGTAGACCCATCGAGACGCTAGTCTTGTCGGTGGTCTGTATATATATATATATATATATATATATATATATATATCAATTGAGGCCCATTAACTAAAGTTTGTGTTTCACATACCAGACAAGAATACTCAGAGAACACCATGATCTAAGTAGGCCTATCAGTATCAAAGAATATTGATTTTCTTTTTCTGTCCGAGAGTGATGGGTAAAATAGGCTGCCACGCCTCCAAGGATGTTGCATTTCGCTTTGCAGTACTGGAAAACAATTGTTTTATTTCGTCACCAAAATCCGCGATGTATGTTGAATGGCAAAGTCATTAGTCGAGTCTGACAACCATCTTAATTTTCTTTTACCCACCAATTCATATAAATATGTATTTTAAAGCACTTTCCTCCCTTGCGCAAAGCTTTTTTTTTTTTTTTGACGTCCGTATGTTGTAAGAGATAGTGGCGGCCGTTTGTGTGCGCTAATCATACAGTTTATTTCGTAAACAAGCAATCACGCAACCATTTCCTCGTATTTGGCAATTTGCAGCAGTACTTGCCACTCTATTTTAGGCTCAAAGATAAACTACCATAAATACAATCATACCAGCTCAATGGAACATATGCGGAAGCATTTCCTATCATGCGTGCTTTGAAATAGTACGTCAAACTGCCTGTCGAAAATAAATGATAATGCATTTAGTTTCCTTAGTTAGGAGTCGTGAAGAGCAAGGGAAGTTTCTTGTTGCTGGAGTGTTTCTTCTACTTTTGAAGAAAAGCTGCTATTATCAACACAAACATGGGACACCACAAATATATACACATACAGATAAGTTCAAATGCGATGTATAAAGACTGACGCGGAGGTCCCTACGCGCGTGTTTCTACTGAAACGAATATAACACCATGCTGAAAATTGAATGTGATGTTCCATTTGATAATTATGGTGCATATGCAATAATAACAGCGTCCTGTTAAATTAGACGCATTCCGATAATATGTCTAGATTGTAGAGTTCTTATGCAGATGAAGGAGCAGCAAATTATTGGAAAATTTCCGGCAGAACGCAGCTCACGATAGCTGTCGACGGTAATGTAAATAGCATGCAAGCCCTGCAGTTACACACAGTATTGCTGCAGACACCTTTATTCAGAATCCGTACTGGTCATTCTGACGCTCTCATTACTTGGGCGTTCCCACCATTTCCACAAATCCGACACTTATGTTGAAATCTGTGTTAAGCTGTTAAGCGAGGTTTCCATTGATGTTTGCGCATATCATGTAGATGTTATGCAAACCGCAACGCTAATAACGGAAATTATTGTACAAAATGGCGCAAATAGCGTTTATTTGCACACTTCTCTGTAGCCGACTTCCTCAATTTTCTGTTGCCAAGTTCTTCACTTCTGTGAAGCTCAACTCTACTGGTTCAGTGCGCGCTCAAGCAACACAAGCAGGACAAGAGGCAACAAGCACCAGCGTATCTCAGTGCACGCTCAAATCCCAGTTTGTTAACATCAATATTTTTACATAGTTGGCTGCTTCAGTTTCCAAAGTCTTCAGTTCTTATCTATTACACTACGTTGTCTGTTCAGGTGCATACTCAATTTGTGGCATTTGCCAAGTATCGGCACCTACCTAGTAGACCATACTCGCTGACCCAGATTGCCTACCGGGGCACATGCACAGTGGCATGCAAGCTCTTGTCCTTCTTTTTTCTGCAGCATTGACCAAGGATAGCAACGGACCTAGAGGCATAAGTTGTCATTCGATAACGATTACACAGCGACACAGAACTTTTGGATAACTATTGTAACTATAGACCCGGCGTGCCACCGAGACTCTGCTTGTATTCTAGAAGCCGAACTGAGTGAAGCAGAGGTTGTGGTGTCCAGCGGAGCTGAGGCCTAGAGCAGGTTCTTCTTGCTGGAGACTTGAGCCGCGCCAGATGCACGGCGCTGCTGATGGCACATAAGCCCGGTGATGAAGATGACGTTACACTATTCTAAAAATGACAAGTGCATTGAAGCTGAACTAGGTGCGGTGCCCTGCGACGTTTACCGTAAATACGGAATGGTTGCTGTTATATGACGGTTGTGGATCTCACGTTTGCAGTAAGTTCGATTTGTCCGTGTGCACTAACATGAATGCTTTATATCCATAGTGGATACATATATTCTAGTGGAGCCACAATGCATTGACAAACTCTCACTTTACAATTGAACGTGCCATTCGATCTGCCCGTGAAGTAGAAACAGCTGAGTGTTCTTTATGAGGCCTTCCAGGCTCATACTTGAAGCACCCGATGTTTTGAAGAATGCGTTATACCTTTCCGTAGATTTGTAATACCTTATGATGGGTAGGTTTCTTGCAAGGAGGAGCGTTTTCTGGGTCACGTTTGCTGGAGAGGCACTAGCGGCTCGCATTTAGAATAACATGAAGCTGGCTAGCGTTGTAGACGCGGATGAAGGCCAAGAAAAGGTATCTGTCCTATGTCTTGCCACACGGAGCTACATGCACCAACTGAGGTACTGCATGTGTCCGCGATGCTATCATTGGTGTCTGAGAGATTGCAACTAATGGAAGGTGTAAGGCATAAGGGGTGTTGTCGCATTGAAGCCGCTGCATGAGCAGGCCTATGATATTAAGGATGTGTAACCAAGCCGAGTTATTGTCACGTTAGCAAATAATGTACGGTCTAATTAGGTGGTTAGTTTCCTACTCGTGTTTCTTTTTCACCTCCGCTCTGTTCAACATTTTTCATGAAGGATATTTCAGACATTAGGAATATTGCACGAATAAATATGACTGTGCCATATATTAACGCATGAAATCTTACGCTCCCTTGGAGTTATTGTCGGAAAGTTTGCACAAAACGATGAAAAAAATGGTCTCAAATTGAAACTGTGAACTTAACATCAGATGGGACGAGATCTCTTAGGGCATCATGTTAATTATGTTCAGTATTAAATAATACCAAAATCAGGACATGGAAGATTCGCATAACTATCGTTGTATGTTGTTGCTCATTCGAGAACCAATCTGATATTTTATTTGCTAATTTACAGGTTACGCACCAAAAGGCGAAGGCTACGGGGCTGAAAAGAAAATAGCAGGTGATACTTAAGATATAACTCTTTGAAATGTTTCTGTTTGACAAAATTTTTTCTTCTCTTATAAAAAAAACAGGCATCGCAGAGACAATACTCTCATGAGGGTTACTTTTGCTCAAGCCATGCAATTCGCATCAAAATACTGAAAAAAATTTTTATTCGTTTTATAATTTGACAATATAAACATATTCAATTATCGCTTTTAGATCGATCCACTCAGAGCCGCGGAGTTGTACACATCAGCAGCTTCTTCATTTTAAAAATAATTTTATGTGCTTGTCAACGTAACACAATGTGGTATTGCACTGATGGAGTTGGGGTACATGCCGTGTTATACACCGTACTGCCAGAGTACCAAAACAAAGTGTGGTAGGCTGATGGACACGGTCATTGTGATGAAATTGTAGAAAGCAGAAAGCAAAAACAAGAGGTGAGAGACCAAGAGATTAACCATAATTATTGGCCATTTGGCTATTCTGCACAAGAGGATGGGGCAAGAGAAGAAAATATGTACATAATCGAAGAGACGGTCAATCGTAAGTCAACACGCTTTTTTATCCGTCCCGATTTTCTAAAAACACATTAGCGCTTTTGAAGCAGTTCAGGGTGATGGCTGGGACCAGGGCACGTCTAGAGGGCAGCAAAGGCCATTCGTGCCTGTATCAGCGGGTGGAGACGAATATTCGGCGTCTGCTCTCACTGACCTTGAATTCGCTGTAGCTGTGCTTACTGTCCTCGCTGCGGACACAGGCAGAGGGGGTAGTAGCGACTCCGCCGCACTATGCAACTCTTCAGAAGTGGCTCGGTGTGACTTCTTTCGCGAGCGCTGCTTACTTCGGTGAACAGATTGAGCATCCTCTCTACGGTAAGATTTGTCTCTTGCCATTTTTCGAAGAATACGAGCTTCTTCTTGCATCTATGGGCAAGCCTTCGACGTGGCTTCGTGAGTCAGGAAAGTTCAAATATATAATAGAAAATCATCACAGTCTGCGTTGTCTTGCTTTCCGTTGCAAACGCTGGCAGGTCACTTCGCTCTAGGCAAAGTGTTCCCGTGGCCTATCTTGAGACATTTTCGGCACTGAAGAGACGTCGCAACAAACGTTGAGACACGCTGTACCACGTACCCCATTTTTACTGGTGCTGGCATTGCCGAAGAAGCCTATATTCACTTGGTGCACTGGGAGTTCCCCAAGCTCTTAATCTCAAGAATGCGCACCGACGGACTCCGAAGATCCGTTAGGTCGGCCTACTTGATCTCAAGGTCCACATAGCAAATCTCAGCAGTCAATGGGTCCTTCCGATAAGCAATGAACTAGCGGACTGGCATTATACCTAACATCGCAATGGTGTTTACCTTCTCTCGTACTGCAGAATTTCTTGCGCATGTTCCGCCAGCATGTTCTTCGAGTGTTAGTCATGTTTTCGTTGATTTGCACAAAAGTAATAACCATTATAAATTACCTGCTTATGTAGTTTATGCTATTGGACGTCGGGAGTGGCACGTAAGAAAGCTTTAGGTGTTCCTGCTCAATCATTCGATGAATACTGCTCATTTCACATCCAGTGCATATATTTAAGGCCTTTCTTTTGATATTTCGGTCGTTTTCGTTCTAGGTTGGTGGTACGACGGTGGTCTCACTTAGGCAAGGCAAGGGCAGGAAACACCCTGCCAGAAAGGGTGCGTACTCTCGCTACCGAGTATCAGGGATGGGCGAGTAGAAAAGGGGGAGTGTCACCTCTCTCGCTGGCTCGTTCGTTCGCCCATTTGGGCTGTTCGCTTACACTGACAATCATTGTGGGTTGTTTCTGCATATTTTTTTCATATGGCGGCGCATGTTAGCATGTGTACTCGCTATGAGAGTCCATGGCTTTCGGCCTTTTTGCTTTGCAAGGAATCGAGCTGGTCCGAGCTTCCAAAGGCAGGTCTTCGAAAAATGGTTCATGAAGCAGACCATTCACCTAGTTAAAGGGGCCATGAGAGCATGTTCTTACGCATCCTTGTTGAAAACAATTTCACGAAAACGGTAAAAAAATTACAGCAGAACCCATCTTATGATGACAGTCGATGGTAATGCCATTAGCATATAAGTAATGTAGGGACACACCGTAAGGCTGATGTCACGTTTATTTAAAATCACTAGTGGCCATTCTGAGACTTACGTTGTTTCCGATTTTAGCGACATACACTGTCTTCGCTATCAGCCCACTTTGCTATGGCACTCGCTTGAGAAGGTGACCAATGAGCAGGACGGCATGACGATCACTGTGTGACGAAACACAGTGACGACCATGGAATTACGAAGAAAGAAGGATACCGATGAAACGTCAAAAGGGGATTGACGACTTCATGATGTCAATGAGATGACGGCTATGGCACCACGGCGACAGTATGACGTCAACCGAATGAAGATGATGGCACGACCACAACGACACAATAACGATGGTATGACATGGTATAATCGTATGACTATGGCATGACGATGGCGGCTTGACGAGAGTCGGATGAGAAAGCTAGAGTGACGATGATGGAACGACCACTGCGCCATCACAACGACGGTGTGACAAAGAATGCATGACGGCGCTTGTACGACGATGGTATGACAATAATATTGAATGAATTGGATGCCGACTAGTGTCTGACCACAATGGCGTGACGACAGCTGTATCACGACAATGGTCTGATCACAACAACGTCACGATGATTGCGTAGGGAAGACAGCATGACGAGAGTCAAACGAGGAAGCTGGATTGAGAAGAATGGAATGATCACAAAGGTATCACAACAATGGTAAAACAGCGAATGTATGAAGACTGTATGACGACAGTGGCGAGACGACGGCGGTCTGGCGACAGTCAGCTGACATAGCTTGAATGACGATGATTAAACAGTCACGATTGAAGCACAGTTATCACATACCTAATCGCCCAAGCTATTACAGAACTTGGCCCACTAGGTTGGCGTAGAAAGCGTGACGACAATGACATGACAAGTATACAATGTCGAAGGTAGAGCGACATCGTCGAAACGACCACCATGGTCTGACGACGAAGTTATGACGACGAATGCACAACGCCTGTATGACGAAGAACGCGTGATGACAACTGCGTGACGCAAGTTGGATCCCAAAGCTCGAATGACGACCATGCAATCACCACGCAAGTTGGATCCCAAAGCTCCAACTTTCAAGTTCCAAGTTCATCACGACCAAGAGCACATACCAAGAACCCCAAGTTATTAGACAACTTGGGCCACAGCGTCGGCGTAAATTGTGTGACGATGACGACGTGGCAACGACGGCAAGACCAGAGTCAGATGACGAAGCAGGAATTGATATGCTTGAATGACCACGATGTCATCACGACTATGAATACACGCCCAGTTATTCATGGTATTACACAACTGGGGCTACTGGGTCCAGTTTTGATGAGGTGACGACGACAACATGACGAGAGCCAGATTGCGAGCTGCGATGACGACGATGGAATGATCACGGCGGCCGCACGACCTCCATCACATAGCTAGTGGCCAAAGCTGATCGGCAACTTGGCCCGCTTGGTAAGCGTAAAAGGTACGATTGACAGACAGACAGACAGACAGACAGAAGGACAGACAGACAGACAGACAGACAGACAGACAGACAGACAGACAGACGACAGACAGACAGACAGACAGACAGACAGACAGACAGACAGACAGACAGACAGACAGACAGACAGACAGACAGACAGACAGAACAGACAGAAGACAGACAGACAGACAGACAGACAGACAGACAGACAGACAGACAGACAGACAGACAGACAGACAGACAGACAGACAGACAGACAGAACAGACAGACAGACAGACAGACAGACAGACAGACAGACAGACAGACAGACAGACAGACAGACAGACAGACAGACAAGACAGACAGACAGACAGACAGACAGACAGACAGACAGACAGACAGACAGACAGACAGACAGACAGACAGACAGACAGACGACAGACAGACAGACAGACAGACAGACAGACAGACAGACAGACAGACAGACAGACAGACAGACAGACAGACAGACAGACAGACAGACAGACAGACAGACAGACAGACAGACAGACAGACAGACAGACAGACAGACAGACAGACAGACAGACAGACAGACAGACAGACAGACAGACAAAAACGCTGAAAATGGCTGAACGTTCGGTTTGGCTGCTACTTCACAGGGAGAACAAATAGGGTGAACGTAGCCAAAAGACAAGCGTACATTAAGGACGATACATTAACAGCAAATGTTTGTTGAGCATAATATATGAAAGTTATATATTGAAAACATTTACTCTCGCTATGTATAATCTCCGCAGGTCAAGTTAAGCTTGAATGTTACAACCATTTAGTAGCCTCATTATTTTTCTTTGGCCGCAAGGTGGTATCGCGCGAGAAACAGCGTCGTTTGTCGTCTGCTGCATGTCCTCTGCAACTGTATGTTCACAGGGCCATTTCATTCGCCCTGCACTTAGTAAACCAGTTCCCGCCTGTTCAATGCCAGTTCGTGCTCGTGTGGAACCGGTAGGGGAGCGCCTGCACGACCGCTGCATGCACTACCTTTCTTACGAAGCCTACCATTAGAAACGAAAGTTGAAGGGCAGAAGGCGTCATGTTCAACTGCTAAAACGAACAGCGAACTGCGGCACCTCATGAAGTAGTGCAGGAAGTGCAGCTCAATCGAATGGACCTGACTCTTCCGCTGACCTGGCTATGCTCATCCACTCTTCCGTCCTGTCGTCACATAAGAACCTTCACATCGCCCCGCACGCGTCTCAATGCCAGCCTGCTTGTTGCTTTTATGGAATAACAACTATACCTGATACATCAGGAGTCCCTTTAGCCATGCTTAAGAGAACTTAAGGCGAAAGCCTTAGTCATGCTCATGACTATGAATTCTACCATGAAACTTAAGCCTCTTCTTCACTTAGTACCTCACCCGTACCCCTTCCATTGGTTTTTTAGTGTTAATCTTTTTTCGCTGAGTCATTGTCATTTTTGCTGAGCCATGCTCATGACTGAGTTCTACCATCATCCTTTAGTGTTTCCTTCACTTAGTACCCACTTCACAATGCATTTGAGTGGCTTTTGAGTGTTAATTTGTTTTCAATGAGCCATTTTCATTTTTTCTGAGTCATTGTCATGACTATGACTTCTACCATCGTCCTTTAGTGTTTCGTTCGCTCAGTACCCACATCAGAATCCATTTCAGTGGTCTTTGAGTTTTAATCTTTTTTCGCTAAGTCATTGTCATTTTTGCTTAGTCATGCTCATGACTATGACTTCTACCATCATCCTTTAGTGTTTCCTTCACCTAGTACTCACGTCACAACCCATTTCAGTGGCTTTTGACTGTTAATCTTTTTTCGCTTAGTCATTGTCATTTTTTCTGAGTCATGCTCATGACTATGACTTCTACCGTCATGCCTTAGTGTTTAGTTCCCTTAGTACCCCCGTCCGAACCCATTTCAGTGGTTTTTGAGTGTTAATGTTTTTTCGCAGGGTCATTGTCATTTTAGGCGGCTGTTTCATGACATACATGACAAGCATGTCATGACAAGAATGTCATGACATGCGTGTCATGACATGAGAATGCGGCCATTTACCGGTTGTTACTACAACTCAACTGATAGGACTTGCCGTAAAATGGAAGACGGAATGTGTGGGGCTCACTCTAATAGCTTTAACAGCTGTGAAGGCTGCGCGAAACACTGCTGCAGTAAGTGGATTAATTAATTTATACCAATGGAGCAATGTGTGAATATGGATGTGATTCATGTTATGACCTATCATTTATGTTTGTCATACACTGTTGTCATACTATGCCAATTTTGGTACTAAACGACCATGAGAGCACCAAGACGTTGGCAGCTGTTTCATGACCTACATGACACACATGTCATAATATTCACATCATGACCTATCGTTCATGTTCGTCATACACCTTTGTCATACTATGCCAGTTTTTTTAAATACCAAGTTAACCAAAATGATCATGACAGTACCAGGACGTAGGCGGCTAGATGGATGCATAAATACTATCAAAGTGGCAAATGTTCACCAAGAAATGCTTCGCATTTAATAAACAAACGCTTAGTATCTACACAACGGCTTCCTTTGAAATGGTTTTTAAATACAAAATACACACGCAGTCCTATCACGCTCATACGTACGCAAAGACGACATATGCGCATCTTGAACATGATACCATCGTGACGTTATGAGTTTGATATGATTGGCAGATAGATGCAGAAACAGGGGTATCTAACTTGTTTGCTGCAGCCTTTTATACTGGATGTAAAATACAGTCGGCCATAAATGTTCCCGGTACAAGCTGTTTGTAAAAAAAGTTGAATTCTCATGAGGACCTGCAGGAACCTTTAGGGCCTACAGAACAATCTAATAAATTGAAAACGTCATACCTTAACAAAACAGAAATTCACTTTTCTCGTAGTATTGAGTGCAGTAAACTTTTCTCATTGGCTGTACTTCAGCGCCTCTCGCCAAACCGACCGAATCTCTGCATTCGTGAAGTAATTTTTGGAACTTTACAAATGTAGGAGTACGAGGAAATGCAATGTAAGTAATGTAGGTTTCGTGAGCGTAACCTGGCAGTTTACCATTATGCCGAAGTGTTCGGGTTTTTCGTAATTTTGACATGATCTATGGATCAAACCTGTCCTACCTTTGGTGTCGCAATTACGTTGTCATACGTAAAGGGAAGTTATCGCAAACAACGCCGGCTTTTCGGGCAAGTTGTGTCCAGCGAATATATCGGCGCACTACCAGAGGATTTCATTTTCATAAAGGCACAGTGCGTTCTGGGAATACATATTTAAATATCATTGAGTATGTTACGAGTAATCATCGGAAGGAGAGTCGCCCCTTCATCAGACAACATCCTACTGAACACGAATTATTGTTCAGTCGCTCGTTAATTCTAGAAAGTATAATAACATCTTGTTCTTGTCCTCAAGCATATTCTCTCCAGTTAATGCGTTATTCCTTTGTGAATAGTATCAGTATTAGCTGAATATAAACCTTGCGATTCTCTCAGGAGGGCGTCGTTGTGATTTTCTGACAACAAGCACGGAATGCGGCCGTTTTACCGGTTGGTACTACAACTCAACTGATAGGACTTGCCGTGCAATGGAAGACGGAATGTGTGGGGCTCACTGTAATAGCTTTAAGAGCTGTGAAGACTGCCTGAAACACTGCTGCAGTAAGTTCATTATTTATATTTATACGAATGGAGCAATGTGTGAATGTAGGAATATTGATAATTGTTGGCCATGTTTTAACAACATATAAGGCTCGAATGCTGTAGTAAATGTTTAAGCGAACCTTTATAGCAGAACCTTTTGTTGGGCTAGTTGGCTCGATAGTTTTACAGGCTCACACTTTTTCGGTGGCGGTGGTAATGGTGTCGCGCGGGAAAGTGGGCCAATTCTGGTTATGGTGCAAAATGGGTACAAGCTGAATGGCCCATATCCCTGTGGGCTCGGGGACCTGTAACGCGCCCTTGAACTACCGTTGTCACACGTGGCACTCAAAGAGGCAACATCACCAGCCCTTCGCCTGTCGAGAAAGTGGGGGTACGGGAAGCTTGTCGTCCGATTCTAGCGTGAAGGTTTGCGAAGCCCAGGGGCAACATCAGCGAAACACCGCGGACCCCGATTTGCGGGAGCGCGATGATGAGGCCAAACGTCAACGAAGAGCCGCCGACCCTGAGTTTAGGGCAAGCGAAGCAGAAGTCCTGCGACAGTGTCGTCTTGCCATAAGCTTTGCTTACCGCCATTTTCTCGACAGGGGAAGGGCTGTTGATTTTTTTTTCGGAACAATGCCACTCAACAGTCGGCTGTAATTCTCGCACTCGGCATGTGATGTAAAGTGTTGTGGTCAGTCCTAACTTTCTGATTCTGCTTCAATTTATCCTTCACCTTCGCAAAGTGTTGTCGTTCTTCCTAGGTTTCTTTAATTTCTTTATTTTGGTAACGGCTTATTCAATCTATCATGTTCGTTTGTTGTTTGTAATGTTATAATGCCACATCGAGGTAGGGGCCACATCCAGTACAACGAATATCTACAAAATCAGCCAATTTATCTATCTTGGAGATCGGTTTTGAAAAGCACGTGTGGATGCAGAAAGGCGTGCGGTGGTAAGGCTACCGGAAATTCGCACCTTTCGCACCCTTTAAATGTATCTTTCTTTTTTCTCCTCCTCAAATGGGTGGGTATGGTTTCCATTTTATGAGAGAATTCCTAGCCGGTTTTTCCTGTGTCAGGCAGATGCTCGACCTTCCCGGCGATTTTCTGAATTTATACGTCTGCTTGACTTTTAAGAATTGGCAGTTAGGAGTATGAAGCTCGATCGCGTTGCGAAAAAGAGTCGGGTCATACCGCTGGCACCAAAACTTCAATTCGCGCTACAGTATTCAATGCCTCTTAGCTGACAAGTTAACGTAACTGTCGTAGCGTAGCTGACCAGCTTCCAGCGCAACATAAGCAATCGCTCGCCTGACATATCCAAGTTTATCAAAGATGAGCGCATTCCTGCGCTATGCCTTCGTATTCATATTGCACAATATAAAATTGATCTTCTGCAAGAAAAGTGGATATCCTGTAGCTAATCTTGGTTGCAGCTGTCGTTTGAGAGAAGTAGAAATGTATTTCAGGCAAGAAAAGTGAATCGGTGCTGATGTCACATCTTCTGGTGGAAAAACCCTGCTAACCATTACCTTCTGCAACGTGGATAAAAGTAGGCAGCGTCGTGCAATGAGAGGCTCCTACAGCTTTTAGTCGTCGATCTTAAAGGGGTATGAGATAAAGATGATGGTGTGTTAACGAAAAAAATTCCGTAAAAAGCCGCCAACCACGTTGTTCTCTGAAACAGTTTTCCTCAACATAAAAAGTCTGCTTTCACAAGTATGGATACTGGCATAAAAGGCATTGTTTTATGGAATACTCTCGACACTCTAATGAATATGCGGTTGTCAAAGGCTCACGTTGGCTGCTTGAGCTACGCGGTTTTTAGGTGGCTTAATCCCGTTGTATTCGCTTGTATGGAGGAGTTCGTTATGTCTGCTTCAGATGCGCTTCCTGCATTTTCGGTGTTGTCGTTCTTCCTAGGTTTCTTTAACTCCTTTATTGTGGTAACAGCTTATTCAATCTGTCATGTTCATTTTCTTGTTCGTAATGTTATAATGCCACATCGAGGTAGGGGCCACATCCAGTACAACGAATATCTACAAAATCAGTGAATTTTTTATCTATCTTGGAGATTGCTTTTGAAAAGCACGTGTGGATGCAGAAAGGCGTGCGGTGGTAAGGCTACCGGAAATTCGCACCTTTCGAACGTTTATATACATTGAGATCAATGCATATACACACCCTCAATCTGGCGCGCGCAAGGGAGGAAACGCGCCGTCTTCCATCGCCCGAAAGGGCCACGGGGGGGGGGGGGGCTGTACTTTGGCAGCAACTGCGGATTGCGCTGCGCCAGAAGCGCGCCGTCGATTGCAGCTCAATTTCGCGCGGGCAAGAGGGAAACGCTGGGAGCTAGCGTGCTGTCTACCGTTTGCAGAGTGTTGGTGCGCCGACGGCTCATACCTTTGTGAGTGCTCTGTTGTCGTAGCTGAGTTTGCGTTGAAGGGATATCCGGCAGCACGAAACTCACTTCGCTCGCTGCTGCTGCCACGCTTCCTCAGGCCAGCGTTTTGACAGTGAGTGTCCGCGATCATCGAGTGTGATGTGTTCATGTTTGCCTGTGCGCACTGACACCATGCTTGCTAATTAATTTAGTAAGTGAATGTTTTCAAGCCGGCACGGCCAATAAAACTTGTATCACTCCTACGTATAGCTCTTTACTTATTTTCTATCGAAATGCGTGCTTTGCATTTCGGGCGTAACTGCGACGTTTTTGTTTTGGTTTTTTTTAGATCAGGCGTGTGAGAATGCTCGAAAGCGTGATAGGAGCGTATCGGAAAACATCGTATAGCATCGTGCTTGGACACAATGCGCATCGAAAGCGACGAGGTTTCATTGCGAGTCCACGCGAGATACTATAGAGTCGCTTACCACTCTATAGATTCTTCACTACACATTTTATACGATGAGTATGCTGAACTGGTATGCTGCACCAACACTCACGGAAGTGACATGTAGCATGTCTACACGTTTTCTCGAATCGAGAGTGACATTCTTAGTGACACCGAAGGCGCAAAAATCTGCTACCTACTACGCATACTTATGTTGATATTTTTTTGACAGCAATGTTGTTTATGGCTTGGGTTCCGTAGATTTTTCATGCGCGTAAGTAAAAGCTCAGGTCCCGCGTGAACACGTTTGTTCCACTACTCGCGCGTTCGTCGTCGTCTTCCTTCACAGCTGGCTCGTCGGTGCGAACGCGCTTGCGCTACTGCTCTGGAATTCTTCGTCGTCTTCTTCCACAGCTGGCTCGTCGGCGTCGCTCGGATATGCATTTTGACTAGATTACTTTTCAATAGGCACCATTTTTAAGATCAGTAGACCCCCAGGTAGACAATAAAGGTTGCTCTAAAGAGTTGCCACTGTGTGACTCTCGTCGGTCATGTCTACGTTCGCATCAGCCTTTCTTTGTCGGGGTTCCAAGTGCTCAAGTGCTTGCGTACCTAGTTTCCTTTCCTTCCGCTGTCCCGTGGTGCGATGCCGTCGAAAGGTCATGCGTGTCTATTTTGCTCCGGCTCCTCTAGGCGGCGGTCCAGTCGTCCTATCGAATGTATATAAAAAACACAAAGACAAGTGTTCGTTCTCCATTTCCAATTTCACTTCTTTTCTGTCATCGTAATGGGGATGCCGTGTATAGTCCGGTTTCCCGAGAAGCAACGCGCCATGAAAAACGACGGCGAGGACAGATGCGCGAGTGCAATCGGCACCGGTGGGCCGCAAACACCAATTGTCCGCCGATCAAGACAAATAATGATTGCCGATTAAGACCATCAATGTATGTGCGCACCTTTCGTCACCATGAACACCAATCTAGACAATAAATGGGTTCGTGCCTTCGTTCAAAGCTCTGTGTAAGGTCTTTGTCTTGTGCTAAACAGCTTCGCTGTTCATGCACCTTCGCAGAGCGGAATGGCTCATGACTTTTAAAGCGAAGTTATACATGTCTAGGCGATATTGTATACGGCTAGGCGAAATCGCCTGTGTGTAGAAAACTATCATCATCAGCGTTCGCTCGAGCGTCGTAGTCTTCTTCCGCTGCTGGTTCGTTGGCGCCCCTCGGGCTGCGCTCGTGCTCGTGCTCGGCACGCGCTCGAGCCACTGCTCCCGCTTTCGTCGCCATCGTCTGCTTCCACAAGTGGTTGCGTTGGCGCTCATCATTCCAGCATAGAATTTCACTTCTTTTCTGTCGTCGTAATGGGGAGGCCGCGTTTACGGGAGTATGAGCCATTCATTGTTTTACGTAACGCACAGATTTAATTTTGAAGCAATTAAATTTAGAAGAATCACAAGCGGCAATGGTGGACGAATGCCGCTAACTACGCCGCCGAGCAAACTCGAGATATCGAACGCAAGCGACAACGGTGGACGGCGGGCATACCGTCAGTGACGTCGTTCTCTCCGTTGCAGCCGAACCCGTTTGTAACCTCATAACTGAGAAATACTTTTACATGCCTCTTCATTACAGCTCGTACAAAGGTAAACGCAATTAACATACTTTAATTAATCAAACCACGGCTGGTATTTAACAAGTTTACATTATTACAGCAATCATCATCAGCAGCAGCAGCCTATATTTATGTCCACTGCAGGACGAAGGCCTCTTCCTGCTATCTCCAACAACCCCTGTCGTGCGCTAGCGTATTCCAACTTGCGCCTGCGAATTTCCTAACTTCATCATCCCACCTGGTTTTCTGCCGTGCTCGACTGCGCTTCCCTTCTCTTGGTATCCATTCTGCAACTCTAACGGTCCACCGGTTATCCATCCTACGCATTGAATGGCCTGCCCAGCTCCATTTCTTCCACCTAATGTCAACTAGAATATCGTCTATCCCCGTTTGTTCTCTGATCCACACCGCTCTCTTCCTGTCTCTTAACGTTACTCCGAAGATTTTTCGTTCCATCGCTCTTTGTGCAGTCCTTAACTTGTTCCCGAGCTTCTTTATTAACCTCCAAGTTTCTGCCCCATATGTTAGCACCGGTAGAATGCAATAATTGTAAACTTTTCTTTTCAACGACAGTGGTAAGCTCCCAGTCAGGATTTGGCAATGCCTGCCGTATGCACTCCAACCCAATTTTATTCTTCTGTAAATTTCTTTCTCATGATCAGGGTCCCCTGTGAAAACAGGGGAAAACAGCTATATATAGGCAAGTAAAAGACAATAATGAGTATCAACCGACTATTTTCCCTATCATGGCATGCCAGGTGCAAAAAACTGTTTTCGTCATGTCGTTTTGTCACATAGCGTAATTCTCCAAATTTATGAGCTCAATATTGTCGTTTATCAAAATTACCTTCTCTTGATCGAGTAAGTAAACATAAAGAATAGTGCTTGCTGCTGTATATTGCCAAGAAGTACGTATGCCCTGGTTTCTCTAATAAAGAACGTGACTATGTGGCTCAATGTATAGCGGCAATTAGTGCGCAAAGCTACTTTTGTAGAGCTTATGTAATGAAATGCTCGAATACAAAGACATGTAAAAATAAATGTTCGAAACATTTATTCGCCTTTCGGGCGAAACTGAGACTTCTTTTACAAAGCGTATATGACGGTGGAGAACGTGGCGCTTTTGCACAGGAGCTTTAAGGCAAGGCAGAGATATTTTGCCGCAATAACCATAGTTTTAAAGAACATATCGATACAAAAACATTAATTAGCATTTTAATTAAAATGCAGGGGCAGTTCTTTATATGGTAAAGTTGGAGGCATTAACCTTTTGCTATGCCTTTATGATTTAAATAATGAAAATCACACCTAATTCGACATATCCCTCATTGAGTTCCAGCACCCAATCTAAGACACATTGAAAGTATAGACGTGCCCGGAGAGCAGAAAAGGCGGTCCCGCTTTATCACGGCAGATATAAACGACCCAGGAGGAGTTTTACGAATGGCATAACGAGACATATAATGGTACTGCATTAGCAGCAGACGCTTACCAGGAAACGCATGCCATTAGAATATCTGACAGTGTCCAGTTGCAAAACTTCGGGGCACTTTGCGGCACAGGGCGTTTCATTCCGCCCTGGTAGCAAGCCACCTGCCCTGCGCTCTCGACGCTCTCGGTTTGGGTATTGTTTGGTTAAAATGCTGGAATTTAATAATAAATATGAGGAGTGGGTTGGCTACTTTCAGTATATTTAAAAAAATATGGACGCATCGAAATAGAACTGCTTCCTTATATAGAACACTACCACCAAAGTTGCAACAAAAAATGCAATGAACAAGTTCTGTCTTTCTAGAATATGCGTGATCCATTACAATGTACGTCCTCCGCACCTAGCAAGTAATCTTCAATGCCGTCACGTTCGCTTCGTTACACCTGTTTGTAGCTTCGGGTTACATTCAGGTGGATGACAATTTCGCCATTTCGTGATACTTACTCCACCTTGCGGGATTCCGCAGAACTGCATTGCCAATCTGTATAGTGTAAAAAATAAAGAAAAAATACGAGACCTGTATATACATATTATTATAAGTATCTGTTACTGACAATTTTATTGTTCAACAATGAATCTTGTTTTTTCGCAGCATATACATGCATTAAACAGCACATACCAATAAGACCTCTTCTTATACCTCCCTTTATATTGGTAAGTACAGTTGTGTCCCCGTTTCATTTGACACATTTTGCTTTCTATATTGCGCTAAGCTGTTTTTGAGCTTGGTGTCGACTTATCTCTAGAACATTGCGCTATAACGTTCCAGCAATGCAAATAAATTGAGAAATAATTCGGAAGAACCAGTATCACCACGTCAGTAGACGGTAAAGCGTTTTTCACTGAATCAATGTGGCGACGCGAGGTAATGCAACCGTGAAAACGACCTATGTATGAAGTGTGTATTGCCCCAAGACTGTTCTTTAGCGCTTCTCTAAGAACACTAGGCACCATCAAGTAGCGCCGATGTGAAGCCTGGGCGTGGCCTCCGTAATGCATGTCGTGTTGGTGGGTGGCTCAGAAACCCTTCATGCAGCAGCCCGCCTCCTTTCTCCTGCTTCTTTCCGCACATGGTGCGCCACTTAGTGACGCTGCTGAGAAGTACGCGAATGGCCTCCGAGACAACATGCTTGGCGCACCGGTGCTTCGGATTGCTCTCTAGCATGCACCATAGCCCAGTGGTGCATACGCAGTGACCCAAGTTGGCGACAGTTTCATTGAAGAACGGCACATAAACCGTTTATTATTGGCGGAGATCGATAAGGCTTTTGGCGTGAACGACGTTAATTGAAACGTGTTGCCCATTGGTGGTGCTGAAAGTGGTGCATTGGTGCCGCAGCGCGCTAGAGCATAAGGTTGCTGTCCTTGAAGAAGCCGTGTTACATGGGTTCCGATTCCGCGCAGCATCGCACAAACTTAAATGACATTTTTTGTGATTATGTATAGCATCACACTCCCTGTGGCACATGCCTTCTTATACAACTTGGTCTCAAAGAGGTTCATCGAAGACCGGCAAACACCTACTGGCACATACGCGGCGATCCAAGTTGGTATCCACGAGGTTCACTGAAGACCAGCGCAGACCGCGTGGCACGTACCCAGGGCTGCAAGTCGGCATGACGGAGTTCCATAGACAAGCGGCACACACCTGCTCCCGCATCAGCCGTGACGCATGCTGGCGGGAAAGAGGTTCGTGTAAGAATGGCACATGTTTACACATTACCACGTGCGCAGATAACCAAGCTGGTCGACAGGTAGATTTGGAGCATTGTTCTCTCAGCACAGCAGCTCGAGACGCTACCCATTAGACCATGGGCTATGCAGTGACCCTCGTAGGCCACAAGACGGTTGGGAGACATAGATACACCGACAGTAATGGCAATATTACCATATTATTGAGATTAGCATTGTTAGGGTTCTTCATGCACTTTCTGGGGTCCGTGCGTCCGTCCGTCCGTGCGTCCGTCCGTCCGTCCGTCCGTCCGTCCGTCCGTCCGTCCGTCCGTCCGTCCGTCCGTCCGTCCGTCCGTCCGTCCGTCGTCTGTCTGTCTGTCTGTCTGTCTGTCTGTCTGTCCGTCTGTCTGTCTGTCTGTCTGTCTGTCTGTCTGTCTGTCTGTCTGTCTGTCTGTCTGTCTGTCTGTCTGTCTGTCTGTCTGTCTGTCTGTCTGTCTGTCTGTCTGTCTGTCTGTCTGTCTGTCTGTCTGTCTGTCTGTCTGTCTGTCTGTCTGTCTGTCTGTCCGTCCGTCCGTCCGTCCGTCCGTCCGTCCGTCCGTCCGTCCGTCCGTCCGTCCGTCCGTCCGTCCGTCCGTCCGCCCGTCCGTCTGTCTGTCTGTCTGTCTGTCTGTCTGTCTGTCTGTCTGTCTGTCTGTCTGTCTGTCTGTCTGTCTGTCTGTCCGTCCGTCCGTCCGTCCGTCCGTCCATAGATATAGACATAGATCTATGTCTATATCTATGTCTATATGTCTATGTCTAAGTCTTTCACCGTTTTCCCGTAAAGCAAGGTTTTTGAGAACTTCATGGACAAATTACTAGTGCATCGAAATGTATTGCAGAAGGAACGGAGTTCGGCACGCACCGTCGCACCAACTTGGATTACGGGTTTGTGGCACTGTGTACCTATGTGCCAATCTTCCGCGAACCTCTCTCACGGGGACATGGGGTACTGTAGATGCGGAACTGGGTAGATGCCCTTGTTCGAGGAAACGTTTTGTCGCTGCCAAGGATTTCTTAAGAAGAAAGGAACTGAGAATGTGGCATGGGTATGGACCACTCGAACTGCAATGAGTTTCTTTCGCGCTTACTTGCAGCACTGTATATGGGCCACTGGGTCTGCGCGGCTCTTGTTTGAACCTTTTATTGCGATAGCAATTATATGGACACTTCAACCGGATTTCTGCCGTCGTCGTCGCCGTCATCGTCGCCGTGAGGTTCCCTATAGATAAAATCTTCGCCGCGTGCCGTATGTCCGAGCGGAAGCGTGCGGGGACGCGCGCTCTCACGGAGAGCGAACGCACTCAATCTCCCACGCGCAAGCAAGGAAGCGAGCAGCTAGCGCCGGAGGGAGCGGGGGGGGGGGGGGGCGCACTTCCACTCTGTCAACAACCGCGCTCGTCGCTCGCTCGCACCGTCTCTTATCTCCACACGGCTCTGACATTTATGCGCCGTGCATTCGCCGCTCAGTTTCCGTTGAAGCGATAGACCGCACGTACCTTCGCCGCTGCGGCGTATCCGCTTGCTGCCAGAGTTTTGACAGTCGTTGTCTGCAGTCATTCAGTGTGATCTATTCATGTTTGTTTGTGCGCGCTCACACCACGCTTGTTCATTCAGTTCGTAATAGTCGGGCCACATTTTCCAACGCACGCTACACATGCAATGCTGCCCGGATCGGCAGTGCAGCGCTACAGGTGTGTCCCTTCGCACGCGCTGCCCACGGGAAGCGCTTCTCATCAACACCACCGTTTCACACGCGCCTTCTCGTGGTCATCGAGTCTCTCTTCATGTCGGTCTACTTACGCCGCAGCCACACCTGCTTACTTAAACAGCTCATGTTTACTACAATTCATGTAGCTACCAAAGCCACTCACCTTACTTCGTATGACATTGCTGTATTGCTATCGCATTCATTGCTTCGCCCTTAGGGCGAAACTGTGACATTTTTTTGATACCCACTTGGATCACAGTGAATGGATCAGTAGGTGGGCGCCGCTCATTAGTGAACGCTTCTGAAGCCAAGTTTTAACTTGGTAACTTCCACTGGGAATGTACCTCTCTACTTTGATAAAAATTATCCTTTTATTATCTCCGATGCTCCGCGCAATCTACTTCGCACGGAACACAGACTTAATGGCGTCGCCACTAGACCGCCAGCTTCGGAATTGGGAAGCAGCATGGAGCACCAGGAGGGCAGCGGGAGAGTAGCCCGACTGCATTTATAGGAGGTAATTAGGGCGAAAGCCTTACACGGCTCATAGGACGAAAGTTTGACGGTCCGGCATTATCGCACCAAAATTATTGATACCACGTACCACCCACTAACATTGGTGGGACTCGAACCCACAACCTTTGGTAGGAGTGAAACCCAGAAACATCGGTGGGAGTCGAACCCATTTCCTTTAGCGTTAACTAAGGCGAAGTTAATTAAGGCACTCGAACCCACTACTTTTGGTGGGGGTCGAACCCACGCATGGTGTCTATTAAGGCAAAGGTATTTGAGGCACAATTCTTTAGGATAGAGTTGATTAGGGCAGTCGTACCGACGACCTTTGGTGTTAATTATTTTGAAGTTAATTAGGATAGAGCTAAGTAAGGCACTCGAACCCACGAACTATGGTGGGAGAAAACAAGTAACAAAAAGTAACAACGCATTAGAATGAAAATGCCAGGTAATGTATTGAAAGCCTCGTGAGTGCTCAGGCTTTCGCCTTCATCGTCTTTAGCGTATGCTAAAATGACTATGACTTTTTTGGGGTGGGTGCTTTCGACAGCCGAACCATAGAGACCACTAAATACGCGCATTTCCCGTGCTGTGCAGAACCAAACCCACTTGACACGGTTCCTCAAGGAGCAACTCAACGCATTAGCAAGCTGCACCCCCATTGCACTGTGTATGGGCTGCTTTTCAATGAACGCCTGTCACGCCAACACTTCACCACCTCAGCGGCACGTCACCACCTCAGTGGTTATGTGCCGTACTTCAATGAACATATCGCCAACTTGGGTCACTCAATATGTGTCGCTGGGTATGCTGCCAGAGAGGGAACAATTCTTTGCGTTCGCGCGCAACGGCACGTTATCATTTCGGAAGTAACGAGCAGGCTTCGTGGCGGCAGAGTTGGATGGCGTCGAGTGATCATTAAGAAGTGCGAAAATAAAATTCTGCTGCAGTACACTCCTATTACATAACTCCTTTCGACGGTGGCAATACATTGTGTCAATCTACTGCTTCAATGCTAGGAGGATCACCATGACTGTCATCATGAGATGGGTTCTTCTAATGCTTTTTATAGTTGACCATATAGTTTCAGCCGGCAGCCATAAAGGCAGTATCCTAGAACGTGAAAGACCTTCTTACGGTATTGAAATTAACCACAAAGACTAGTGTTATATAAACAAATTCTGCTACCTTTAGAGTTTACCATTATAGTAAAATGAGGCATGCAGCGATGAAGGAGCAAATTCCAGGACTTCCTAAATTTACACCTTGGGATCACAAGTGACATCAGTACCAGAGTGTAATAGTGCGCGCACTAAGCCGTAGATGTTTTCAATGCAGTGTTCAAAAGTTCTTTAAAGCACGTGCCTGTTCAAGGAAACCAAAAATCGCATAAAAAATATGTTATTCTTTATTAGCCATAGAAATTCACGCTCAAAATGAACAAAATACGGCAGCTTCTGTTTTATAGCCTCCGTCAAGGAGCGTGCGCACATGAGCAACGTTATGCAACATAAGCACATTCCCGGCGATAAATTGAGACCAGTGGATTACATCCTACTTCTACGGTGTGTTTTTGTTGCTTTAGAGCGCAGCTCTTAGGCGCCCGTTCCTGCGGCAAGCGTCGGCGTCCCTCGTACAGCGAAGGACGAGCACAGCGAAGGGAAAAAGAGAGAACGCGGAGCGGCTGCGGGAGATGAAAGAAGGTGACAGCGAAGAGAGCGTGAGGTTACGCGAGGAGGAAAATGGATGAACTGTAGTGGGGAAGAGAGTCCGCAGCCATTGAGAGAGGATGACGAAGCCCAGCCGCCCGGAGAGCGCGAGACAGTGACCGACGCTCTTGGGCCAAGGCTGTTGTTACGTAGCCCCTGCTTGTAAATAAACCCCCTTACAGTTTGGTGGAAAGGTGCTGAGTATCTCCTAGTCTCCCAACCTGGAACTACGTAGCCGTACCCTGCCTCCAGCGCCAGCGATGGCTGAAGAAACCACCACCCAAGGTCCTTCTCAGACTCAACCCACCGTCTGTCCCAGCGTGCTGCCTCAGCGTTACCCGCCGATATTCAGCGCGACTGACGACCAAGACGTCGAGGACTGGTTGGCAACTTACCAGAGGGTGAGCGCAGTCAACAAATGAGACGATGTGACTAGGCTGACCAATATCATATTTTACTTGACTGGCCTCGCCAGTCTCTGGTTCCGCAATAACGAAGCGGAGATTCATAACTGGGCCTCGTTCAAGACCACTTTTTCGGAAATCTTCGGCCGCCCCGCAGTACGCAAGCTCCGCGCAGAACAGCGACTTCGTGAACGCGCTCAACAACCCGGTGAGAACTTCACCAGTGATATTGAAGACGTCGTCGACTTGTGTAAGCGTATCAACCCGTTGATGCACGAGTCGGATAAGATCAAGCAAATCCTGAAAGGAATAGCCGATGACGCATTTCAAATGTTATTGGCCAAAGACCCCCAAACCGTCTCAGATGTTGTCAGCTTGTGCCAGAATTTCTAAGAATTGCGCAAGCAACGCGCCCAAACTCGACGCCCTCTGGAACAGAACGTAAGGGGGTTTATTTACAAGCAGAGGCTACGTAACAACAGCCTTGGCCCAAGAGCGTCGGTCACTGTCTCGCGCTCTCCAGACGGCTGGGCTTCGTCATCCTCTCTTAATGGCTGCGGACTCTCTTCCCCACTACAGAACCATGAGGCGGGAAGCGGAGGAGCAGGGTATGCCGAAAGCGTGAGAAGAACTGCATAGTCCCGCGCGAGAGGGGCGCTGCGGCCACGATGGCTTCGAGATGGCGCCAGAGTAATGCACGTCCTCTGTATGGATACATAGCGCTGCGTCAGCGGAGGTCTGTCTGAGACGGCGGCTGTGAATTGCACCCACGCGTCACCCACGCGCTGCCTCTTGCGATCTCCTAATTGGCGAGGCAGTCGCGCCACACTTCGCTCCGTTTGCAAATTGCTGCACGAGTCAGTGTCCTTCCCAGCCAGTATATTGGGAAATGGAAACATGTATAGAACTGAGCTCAAATTTCGCGTTATGGTGTATCATAATCGTCAGTGAATTTTTTGCGCACTCTAAATTGCTTTTTCTGGTGTTACGACATAATGCAATTTCATTTCAGTAGAAATATATTTAAAGATTATTGCACAATCTTCTGACTTCTGCCCGCGAACCCGCAATTTTCTCTCGTCACCCTGTGCTTGCTGACGCGAATGCCTACTACGGAAGCGCTCCTCGGATGGCGGCGAAAAAGTGGGTCCTCGCAATTTAGTCACTCTGCACCATATTGTAGTCTAATGCTACCGTTCTATATTCGCCCACAACTTTCTCTTTTTTTGGCTACGACGCGAAGGCTACGGAAGCAAAGCGAGCTTTAGCTACTGATAATTTAGCGTATTTTTTTAAGACTTCTCCTTTCTAGTTATCGTGCACGCGAGACCGTCGCACGTTTTGCGCATTGCGCATAGGCAAAATGGCTCTCGCGCTTGCTGGTGAGTTTTCGTATACAGTTGTCCCACCTGTCAGCCCCCTCCTGAGTGCCTCATGACAAACTTCTGCAATAAAAGACGGTCTAAGTGTTTGCAGCGTCCACACGGAAACAAGGCCAACCCATCCAGAAATCAGAACCGTTTGCATGCAAAAACGAGTGAGCTACTTCACTTATGCTCCGATGGCTCAATCAACGTCGGTATTGGCTGCGCATTCTATACGACGCCGTCGTCATGCAGCCTTTTGGTAGCTCCAAGGGAAACTGCGTTGATTGTTTGACAGAATTTGATACATATCAGATGCCCAGAGATGGCGAAATACGTCAAGAATTCGCGACGGAATAATTGTCTCTTCATTCTCTAACGTAAAGGAGGAACACAAGGACGGGCAAATGCAATCCGAAACCAGAGCAAAATTTACCCCGAGTGCATCGCGTACAAATACGTGTGCAAAATCTCCCTTGCTGTAGCTTTGGTTTCATAACCGAAAAAGCTCTCCGCAGGTATAAAATTACTGACTGCGGCCCACTCCTCGGTATTTCCAGCTACTATAATGCTAGTTTGCCGAAACAGCGGTGCCCCCGCAATCATATCGCACAAATTCACTCCCCGAATAGCAAAATTATGTAGCGCCTAATGTTCAGCGACCACGTAGTCTGAGTAAGCGCACCCCTGTTCTACATAATCACACTGCGAACCAAGAGATGGAACCTGTACTTACGTCATGTCATAAGTGCCTGCAAATTATTCAGATCTTCTACAGAAATAGTGCAGATTAAGGAACACTTTTGAGTTCCCTAACCTTCTTATCATGATTATCATCATGAGCGTATATTATTGTTCACTGCAGGACGAAGGCCTCTCCCTGCGATCTGCAATGACCCCTGTCATGCGCTAGCTGATTCCAACTTGCAGCTGCAAATTTCCTACGTTCATCACCCCAACTAGTTTTGTGCCGTCCTCGACTGCGCTTCCCTTCTCTCGGTATCCATTCTGTAACTGTAATGGTTCACCGGTTATCCATCCTAAGCATTACATGGCCTGTCCAGCTCAATTTCCCCCTCTTAATGTCGACTAGAATATCGGCTATCCCCGTTTGCTCTCTGATCCACACCGCTCTCTTCTTTTCTCTCAAAGTTAGGCCTAATAATTTTCGTTCGATCGCTCTTTGTGCAGTCCTTTATTTGTTGTCAAGATTATTGGGTAACCTTCAACGCTCTGCCCCATATGTTAGCACCGGTAAAATGCAATGATTGTACACTTTTTCTTTCAGCGACAGTGGTAAGTTCCAAGTCAGGATTTGGTAATGCCTGCCGTATGAACTCCAACCGAATTTTGTTCTGTAAATTTCGTTCTCATGATCAGGGTCTCCTGCGAGTAATTCCGCTTGATAAACGTACTCCTTTACAGACTCTAAAGGCTGACTGGCGATCCTGAATTCTTGTTCCCTCGCCAGGCAATTTAGCATTATCTTTGTCTTCTGCATATTAATCTTTAACCCCACTCTAACACTCTCTCGGTTAAGGTCTTCAATCATTTGCTGTAATTCGTTGGACCATTGGAGAGATTGTGTCTCCTTCCCTGACCCCTTTCTTGATAATTAACTTTCTAATTTTCTTCTGAAGAACCAAGGTAACTGTGGAATCTTTGTAGATATTTGCGAAGATATGCGCGCATGTCTCCTGTACTCTTTGATTACACAATGCCTCTATGACTGCTGGTATGTCTACTCAATCAAATGCCTTTTCATAATCTATGAAAGCCATATAGAGAGGTTTATTCTACTCCTCGGATTTCAAGTTTACCTGATTGATGACATGTACATGATCCATCGTAGAATATCCCTTTTTGAAGCCAGCCTGTTCTCTTGGTTGACTGAAGTCAAGTGCTGCCCTGATTTTATTGAAAATTATCTTCGTTAATATTTTATACAATACCGAAAGCAAGCTAATGGGCCATAATTCTTCAATTCTTTAACGTCTCCCTTCTTATGAATTAGTATAATGTTGGCGTTCTTCCAGCTCTCTGGTGTACACGAAGTCGTGAGGCACTGCGTATAAAGGGCCGCAAGCTTTTGGAGCATGATATATCCTCCATCTTTGAATAAATCGACTGTTATTTCATCTTATCCGGCAGCTTTTCCCCTAGTAATGTCTTGCCCATGGCCTTCTAATTTCATCGCTAGTTATTGAAGGAGCCTCTGTATCCTGTTTTTCACTGCTTCGAATGAAAGTAGCTTGGCTGTTCTTGGACTACACAGGTCAGTATAGAATTCCTTCGCTGCTTTTACTATGTCATCGAAATTGCTGATGATATTACCATGCTTATCTTTCAGTGCATACATCTTGCCTTGTCCTATGCCAAGTTTTATTCTCACTGATTTCATGCTGCACCTATATTTTACTGCTTCCTAAATCTTTTCCACGTTATTATTTCGAATATCCCTTACTTTCTTCTCGTTGATCAGTTTTGACAGTTCAGCGAAATCTATGTGCTCTCGAGTTTGCTACTTTCATGTTTTGTCGTTTTTTTTTTATTACGTCTTTTGTTACATGGGCGAGCTTACCTACTGGTTGCGTTGGTGCCTTAGCTCCCTCTTCAATTGCTGCTTCTGAGATCAGCCCAGTAACGGTTTGATTCATGACCTCTATGTTATCTTCATCTTCCTGTTCTAAAGCTGCATATTTGCTTGAGAGCACCAGCCTGAATTGGTTTGCTTTCACCCTTACTTCGTCTAGGTTGTCCTGTTTCTTCATGATTAACTTTATTCTTTCTCTCTTCAAATTGAGAGAAATCCTAGTCCACACTAGTCTATGGTCACTGCACTTTGCCCTACCTAACACTTGTACATCCTGCACTATGCTGGGATCGGCAGAGAGTATGAAATCTATTTCATTCCTTGTTTTTCAATTTGGGCTTTACCAGGTCCACTTCCTGTTGCCGCATTTCCTGAAGAAGGTATTCATTATTTGCAGCCTATTCCTTTCCGTGAATTTTACGAACAGCTATCCTCTAGTCTTCCTAGAACCGATGCCGTAATTGCCAATTGCTTGCTTGCCAGCCTAGTTATACTTGGACACTGCCCAAGCCTGACTCAAGAGGACCTATTTTCTCTGGGATTACTCTCAGAATAGTTGTGCCGGACGATGTCCTGGCATCATCACAGAAACCCACCTGAGTATATGCAACACCTCACGCCGGCAGAAATAGTCACCGATCTCTGTTCCAGTAAGCCATCGTCATCACAGATGCAGGTTTCACCATTTCAGAGTCTGATTCCAGGTGTCGGGCTGCCCTCACAGACCGCAGGGACGCCCCCCGGCTCAGACATGTGTCGGACACTCCCGGAAAACACCGATACCCCATGGATGAAGCTGACCCAATTGTTCGGCCGCCGCCACGACACCATGCAACTTTCCCAATCGCCTAACGTAGCAGCACCGTCACAGTACCATCACTTGCAATATCGGGCAGCCCAGCCGGAGATGGATTGCCCTCCACTGCTCTCGGCAGACAAGGTCCAGTTCTGCTTGCATATGGCACATGCCACTGCACCGGTATGCGCAGGAAGGGGTGGACAGCCCGCGCTGCGTTTGCCGGGTGCCTAGTAGTGAATCGACACAATCTTTTTTCCCCTCACTGCCGCCATGGTCCTCCTACTCCAGACACGCAACGCGAGCTACCCCTCTTAGCCGTGCAGGCATCCGAAGCCACCCTCACGTAGCCCGGGACGCACCCTGTGGAGGTGGGGAGAGCTCTTCTCGAGAGGTTGCGTATATGCCCAAGCTTCTTATACTTGCGCTTGATGACGACTTTCACGATCGCAAAACAAATCACAGCATCCGTGTAATGGAGAACGGTGCGCCAATGCTGTTCGCGTCCTCGAAGGGTAGGCTCCGTTATTATTGCAGACACTACTTAAAGGCCTTTCACAATTTCAATAGCGTATTTTTAAAGCGCAGTTCTTAGGTTTTCGTTTCATCATCGAGTGCAGCGGATGAAAGAGCGAACGCGGAGCGCAGCGGGGATAAAATAAGCGGCGACACCGAAGAGAGTGCGAGGAGGAAAGCGGAGGAGGAGGGCATGGCGTAATCGTGAGAAGAAAAGATTACGTACTAAGTATGCTCAGAACCCACCTCAAGATTACATACTCAGTATGCCTTGGTCAAGCCAAATTCCCCTAGTGAAAACCGATGTTTTCAAGTCCTGCTTTATGTGTACATTTTGGGTGGGTTTGTTATCTGACATTTATTTCACGTGCTGCAAAATTTCCAAGCTTACGTTGTCACCATTACACTGAAGCACCACCTGGTTAATAAGAGTGATGTGTTGGTTATGTTGGAGCATGGGGTTATGTTGGAGCATGGTAATTGGTAAGGGTTTGTTAGCATGCGGAAATGATATCTAGAAAAAGTCATGGGGCCAGGCGCAGAGAAAAGAACAGTAAAGGCGGCGAACTAAAACACGAATAGGAAGGGTGCTGAGTATTTAGTTCAGCACCCTTCCTGTTTTTGCCTCATGATATTTTTCTAGGCATCCTTTCCGTTTGCAGAGATACGCTTGCCAAGCACCTCTTGGTGCATGAATTTTGCAACTTGCAGACGCATAAAGCAACAGTCACCAGCACTTCTACAATGGCATTCAACAGAAAATTCCTTATCAGTGATTCTGCAAACATTCTGCCAGCTGGCTGAATGGTTTTGGTGGTAAAGGCACAAAGCTGTATAATATTCAAGCCGCTAACCGCAGTCATTCAGTATGGGCTGCTCAATCTGTATAGCAATATATTTTTTGAACATACTCGAATTAATTTGTAAAATATATATAAGGCTACAGTTATATATCAGTAATTCAGCTTGAAAAAAACAACAGCAATGAAATACTTTGTGGCACGTCTTGAACCTTGAAGCGGCCTTGCTTCATTACAAGAAAATTGAACAGCCAAGCAATGCCATTTTAGTTTTGATGAGTAAAGATTTCATGCAACCCATTGCAAACCTCTATATATTTATTTCTCAATAAAAATCTACACAATGGTGGTTTTGGAAGCGGCACAATAAGTGACTGTGACAGAAACAGAAAAAATACAAAAAGACACAAAGTCGTCTTATTGCCGAAATATTAAGACCACTTTTTCTTATAGAACTAAGCTATCATGATTCAACGGAAAACCAAGTGACTGAACATATACTTTGTCTTCTTGCAGCTACATCCGGACCGAAATTGACGGTGCTACATACTCAAAGTTCACACACCTCGAAATAATATTTGAAGTTCACCGCGGAATATGCTCATAAATAAAGTTCATGAAATGTTTTATTTTTTAAAACATAAAATTTATTGTTTAAAACATACCGCGCAAACAAAGCTCAATTTTAGAGGCACCGCGTAGTAGAAGAAATAAGTTAATCACTGTGATGATATGTTGAGAAATGAAATCGCCTGTCTGTGTTTACTCGCGAATAAAATCTGATTTGCGAAACGTGCAGCACGCTAATTGAACAGCATGAATATGACATAAAAGGGGGAGAATATTGCCATTCATCATCTCTCCATTGGTGCGTATCAGTCTAATTTATAATAATATTCTTGAGACCAATTCAGCAATGAATATTATACGTAGTGCTGCGTAAAGTGATAAATAAAAATTTACTACTTGGATTCGGACACAACCTGCACAGAAATCAGCCTATTAAAACATCTGTAAGGTAGGACTGTGCAAGTGCAAAAGAAACAGTGTAGTTAGCAAGAAGTTACAAGGTAACACGCTGTTCATCCTTGAAGTTCACTCAAGGGCGACGACCTTCAAGTCCAGCTTCGGGCTGTCCAAAGGGCCGGCGAAAGGGCTCAAGATCACGGTCTTCCGCCCCCGGTGCAGGTGCGTCCCGCGACTACGACAAAGTAGTCCCTTAGGACAAAATAAAGTTTCCTGTCTGTCTGTCTGTCACAGAACATCAATGGCTTGTCTACTTGAAGAGCTTAGCTCAGGGAGAGTTTCATTTAATTCATGAATGATTTAGTCGAATTGGTGTTTAAGATAAACGTACCATAATTTCAAGAATAAAACTAAAAGTTTTGCAGCAAATTTGATTTACGGCACAGCAAAATATTCGTCTGCATAGTTATCTTCTTTCGGGTTCATGTTCCACCCCCATTCTAAACTGATTTTTTTTTCTTTATTACATTTCTCTCCACGCTAGCTGACCACCAATGCGAGTATTTCTGTTACCTTTAAACGCACGCAGCTCTCCCCTCTTTATTATGAAGCGTACCTGTACAAAAATAATTCTTTTTTTCGAGTGAACAAAAGTACAGACCTTTTAGTGTTGAATGACTTCACAAAAAGAGTAGAAAAAGGAACTGAAAAATAGTCATCATAACACTCCAGTGAAATTTAGTTGAGAATGTTGTGCAGCTGACTAGGCAAAACCCTGGTTTGCTCCATTTATATTATTAAACAGTAATACATTGGCGATGGTGACTGGTCAACTATTTTTCTGTAGTGCTTGTAAGGTTTCTTAACTCATATTTTTTTTATATTTCAAACTCCACCTTTATTCAAACCCTGTGACTGGTTATAAAGCGGACTCAATTATTTCTTGCTGTTGGTACTGTCTTCAGGCAGTCTTATTTATATGGTGTTTCTTTAGAGATGAAAACGTTGCTTTTAAACATAGAATAGGTCAACATAGGTTAGGTCAACCAAATGCGTCGATCCCTTTCTACAAATCAATATGTAGATAAAAGAAAAAGCAGCTTGCTTCTGAATATTTCATAGGCCTGAAAGCGGTGTTCAGCATTCTAGCAACAATAAATCATTCTACATAATTGTTTATCCTGGTGCCCAAAGCAATGTGATCTCAAGAAATATATTCATCATCGCTAATATTTGCATTGTTTCGTGCCGTTAACCATATAGGCGCTCTGAATATTTTTCATTTCTATTTTTTTCTAATGAAATATTGGAAAGCAGTGTCATCCACCATTGACCACGCATGCGTTTATATTAAGGAGACATTAAACGAGTTTTATTTTGCCGTTCCCTGAGAATTTGCCGTGTCATTCGAGCCTAATACAACTCGTGAAACAATCCAAGCAGCCCCTTTTTGCGCCTTCTTGCGTTTCTAGACCACCTTAGCTCGCCGTCGCCAGGCGCAGTTGTCACCCAAGCCCGCCGCGTGTTTTTTAGATGCGCCATTTAGCTTTGCGTGCTCACTGCAGCTTCGCTTAGACGGACTCTCACAGTGCGTGGAGTTCGGAGGCTTTTAATGCTAATGATCGGAGAAATATCTAGCATTCGTGAAGAAAACAAGTTGAGAAGAAAGCCCAGCTGTGCAGCCGTTGTTTCCCCGCCGTATTCCCTCCGTAGTCACTACGCCACATGATCGTGCCATCGTCGTCACGTTGTCGTGATTTTGTGGTTGTCACGCTCTTTTCGTCATGCTTCAGACGCCCGCGTTGTCACCATCTTCATTATCATTATTTCGCCGTCATGACACTGCCATTGTTGTGCCGCTACCACCACAGTCGCCATCCTCATGTCATGCCGTCAACAAAAACATGTCGACTATACATTCTGCTGCCTTCATGAAACACCTCCATCGACGTCAGGTGTATACTTCAGAAAGGAAGTGTGTTCACTTGATTTTTATGGCACGCGTAAGCTGTTCCCTGTTTCACGTGCAGGAATTATTCTGACATTTCGGGCAGAGAACACAATTCTATCACCGTCCGGGCAGCGTATTTCCATTTGCGCCCACGTACAGCGCTCGACCGCTGGCGCCACGCTGCGCCGCTCGCGCGTACCATGTTTATAGCCGCCGCCGTTGGAACGGAGGAGGCGTTGACGGAGAACACGCTGGGCTGGTAGTGACTAGCCTGCTGTTAGGGGATCGGTGGTATTCCTAAATAAACGCATCACTGTTTTGATGATCCAAATATAATCTCACTATCAGGGAGGGACCAGTATACCTGACAGGAGCAGTATTTTTGTTATTTGGGGTGTTGCTACGCTGCGCTCCGCAAGACCCCAACGACCACCGCTTCGCGTCGGCACCCGGCACCACGGCTTCCTCCGTGGCACCGGGGTTCAACCGACCGCGCTGGCAAACAGAGAGGGGGATAAAAAGGAAAAGCGTGATGTTAAGAAAAAAAATCCTATCCAGGGCGGGATACGAACCCGCGAACTGATAATCCTGAAGCGAGCGCCGTAACCACTCAGCCATACAGCCACCTTCCACAACTTGCATTCCTGCGAACCATATGATTGCGTTCGAGCGCCCTCGGCGAAAGCAACCACCTAGAAACGCGGTACGCGCGAGCGGCGCAGCGTGGCGCCAGCGGTCCAGCGCTGTACGTGGGCGCAAATAGAAATAGGCGTCCGGGCAAGAGCAGACAAGTCAAACTCCTTCATTACCGTTCTAGCACCTAGGTACTCCAATCTGACACCACACTTGTCATTCCCTTCAGGTGGCTGACAAATAGTCCTTAGAAAAATGAACCTTTAAAAACATTATAGATATGTTGTCAAACAGTCGCTCACTTGGACAATCATCGTGAATCCATTCTGCAACTGTTTTATTATATTTCGGCTAGGCCTGCACGTGAGGCCGTATCATGCGATGGTTTCGGGATACGGGAATCACATGGTATTTCTAATGTATCGCGAGCTTTTCTATTAAACTTCAGAAAAATTATGCACGCTATTTGCATATTGCTCAAGATATCACAGTTGCATGTTTTTGTAACTGTCTCAAGTTTCTTAATTCATATGCTGGCAATAAGTGTCATTATTAGCCAATATGTGTTTCTTTTTGCAATTTAGCAAAAAATGTCATCAACAAATTTTGCTGGCGACATGTAAAACTGTATGCTTTATATGGTTCCGGAGAAATGATCCATGTTTTTTTGTTTTAATACTCAGACCAATGGTTGCTTAGATATCCAGTATATAAAAAGTTACAAATGAGACAAAGCTCATTTCATACAATAGCTCATTGCAGAAATTTTCAGGGGCGCTTTTCAACAACAATGCAGATGAAGCATCACAGCTAAGACGAATAATACGAAATCCTCAGTAAGCAGGCTCTTTTTGCAAAAATCTCTAGAGCTGAAACAATAGATCAGGCAAAATACCAAGGCAAACTTGTTCTTTTATTTCGCCAATCGTTTGGTTAGGCATTACTACTTCTGCGATATTGACAGGATATTGCAATAGTGCAGTTTTCCTATAGGCTTTACGCATTGCTTCATACACTTTTTCCCTGTGCTGCTGTTTTAAAAGATATCAAGACGTTTATAAGTAGCATCAAAACATTGCAAATGTTGCTGGCTAGTCCGTATCTAAAACTGGATAGTATACCTAAGTGTTTTTAGTAGAAACAGGAGCAGCGGAGAATAGATCGGTGAGCAGCAGGAGTATTTCTCGTTCTTTCCTCTAATGGTTTCTGTGCAGGACACAAAACAAAAATCTTTGTTGCGAGTCGAGCCAACGCCGCCGTAAAGTAGATTAAGTTCTTTACCTACGCAGCAATTACTTCCCTAGCACTAGAAAATGTTCCGGCCATCCATTGTATCTCTAGAACACGTGAAGTGTGTCTAAGGAATAGGTTTGTTCAATTTCGCCCGAAGATCGCACAGAGATGCAATAATTGAAGCAATATATTGGGCCAGATGAGCTTACAATATAGTTAATCTCGCACAACAGACGACCAAAGTGCAGTGCAGGAATGGAGAGTGTGCCGTAGCTTTCAGCTCAGGCATGCCTGGAAAACATGCTGCAATGGTAGCACCGAAAGCGCATTAGGATAGCATTAGGATAGAATCTTTGAGATCTGAATGAAAATGTAAAAGCACTTAACAATGCAAATTGTAGGCCTGTAGAGCCACGCATGAGTGCCTGACGACATATATAGCAGGAACCTTCAAATACCAAACGATTAGGCATCTACGTCAGAACATTTTGACGCATCCGTGAGTTCTAGCCTTGATATTATTCACTAATTGCATGGAACTTGCCACTGAACTTTAATGCCACTGTATGCAGTTGGCAGCGCAGAAATACTGCAATGATGATGTCAATGACATGCTGAGGACTTTTTCACCTTTGGGAGTTGGTGTAGCTGTGGAAGCTGCAAGGCAAGTGTATTTTAACATTTAGCAATATAGGCAGACTTTCAATTTCAAGCAAAGAGAAGAAACTCTGTGCTGTTGCAATAAGTGTTCTTCTAGAGTATGCTGGTAGTGATTACTCCCATATGAATGTTGTTAACATGCTGCCACTGACAGGACAGTTCAGGATAATGTTTTTTATGTAGTGCAATTATCGAAATATTGTCACTACACACTAACATGCGAAGCCGGCGTCATATTTATTTATTTAGTTATATTCACTTATTATATGTTACAGTCAACGAAATGAGCACTTTTTTGCCTGAAAGATGCCAAATATTATCAGCATGTGTGGAAGACTCTTGGAATAACGTGTCGATCTGAGTTAACAACTGAGAAAATCAGCAACAAATAAGCGGGACGTTGTGAGTGACAACACCTAAATCTAAGGATTGCGCAGCACATCAGCCACATATATAATTCATGAGCTTCTTCTGAAACGAAGTGCTAGGAGCTTCCTGAAGAACAGAAAAAAATATTCTTCTTTACTTGTAACAGCTCAACGTGCGTTACATAGAAATGATCGTTTCGTACACGGTATTGGTTGTAGTGATTGTTTCTGTCATGGAAGGTAACCATACCGAACGTAGTCTTACGGGATGTGCTAAATACTCTATGTGCTTGTTTCAGCAACAATTAGCTAGATATATGGTATTTATAATGTTGATTCAATGGTAAGAGAAAAGCTCCATACTTGATTTAGAGTCACGTGCCTCGTGTTCAAGTTAGCTGTTAGTTGACATTAAACGGAAGAAATGGAGCTGGGCAGGCCATGTAATGCGTAGGATGGATAACCGGTGGACCATTAGGGTTACAGAATGTATACCAAGAGAAGGGAAGCGCAGTCGAGGTCGGCAGAAAACCAGATGGGATGATGAAGTTAGGAAATTTGCAGGCGCAAGTTGGAATACGCTAGCGCAGGACAGGGGTAATTGGAGATCGCAGGGAGAGACCTTCGTCCTGCAGTGGACATAAAATAGGATGATGATGATGATGATGATGATGATGATGATGATGATGATGATGATGGTGGTATTTATAATGTTGATTCAATTTCAAAGAAAAGCCCCATACTTGATTTAGAGTCACGTGCCTCGTGTTCAAAGTTAGCTTTTCCGCCCAAACGATATCGTCGTTATAATAGCGGATATTTGTACATGGTGACCGGCCATCTTAAATGTCATTCAATAAATATTACACCGTAATTCATGTTTGAAATATGCGCCTGAAGCAGTTCCCCGCACAAGAGCCTTAGCTGGTATGACTATCCAACCACTGCCACATTGCAGAGTTATCAAAACAGCGATGATTTCAGAATGCTTTGGTAAGTTATAAACATGGTAATGCTAGTAGAGTTGTAATAGGACATCAAAGCTACTTCAATATTGTAGGCGTCGTGCATGGCAAGTGTCACTTCCAGATAACTTCAGTAAATAGGTGCCCATTGGTGATATTGCAGTATGAAATTGCTATGTAGCCTGCCTAACTTTACAGCTTCCACTACCTAATAATCACCTGCGTGGTTTATAAGTGCTATATAGATTCTTCAAAAGTGTTTACAGCTAACCATGCTACCAAGATTTGTATTAATATTGAAAGTCGCCATGTAATTGGTTTATGACTACCAGTATGGCGCAGAACTAGCAATTATACACATTGTTACAGGGTCGTGCAGGACACATTTGACAAACAAGAAAGGTAATATAAACGTGCAAAAATGGCCGTTATTTCGCACTCTAACGTGCCCAGGACGTTGAAGTCACAGACTGGGATAGCCTAAATACATTTCCTGAACATCAGCATTTTTCGTTGTACCAAACGAATGCTGCGCATCGCTTTAGGCAATGTGACAATGTGGAACAGGAGTAAATATTGAACACAGTAACACATGCATGTCAAATTGAATTTTGAGTCGACAAACTTGATTACCTTCCGACAAAAGACCAAATAAACCCAAAATTTATTTATATCGCCTGTGTGAATTATGCTTTCAGCCGCACTCTTCTCTCATGGTACTGAAATACGCGTTCATGGTTGCATTACTTGATCGTGCCGGGCAAGAAACCAGCGAATACACGCAAAGTGCCTCTAGCGGCCAGTCGCGTGACAATTTTGCCCGTATTCGCGGGCTTCTTTCGTGCTCGGAAGAACACTTTTACCTAGCACGTATTGAGCAACAGCAAGGCGTATCGGGAGTTTTTCATGTTGGTCTACAATTTTCTCACTGATAGTTTTCGTCTAAATATTTTATTTGAGAAGCAGAATAATTAAGACTAATTCCGTAATTAGGCCGAATGCAAAAAAATAATCTTAGCATCGCCAAGCGAGGGCAAATAACATTACCTTTGTTCTGTCCACCTACGTGGCATTTTCATATTTCTAAATATTGGTGCACGATAGTTGGAACACCCAGCATACGTGTCGTTCTAAACGCTCCGGATCGTGCTTTGAGCCGTGAAATTGGCTGAATTTACTTTATGTCAGAAATTCGCGACAAAGGGCATTTACGCATTGCGTTACACTCCAACGGTTAGGTGAGAATACGCGGCATTATTACTTAACAAATTGAAAAGGAACCTTGTTTAGCAGTGCTAGAGAGATGAGGTGAATAGGCAAACAGTTGTCAATTGTTATTGTGGCGCTGGCGATGTTTTCAGTGCCTAGTTTCCTGTGTTTTGCTGCAACGGAACCCTCAGGATGCAGGTGTGCATAACGCTCGCATGCTTTGTTTTTTCTCGAGCACGGGTGCACGCCTTGGAGAAGGTTTTGAACTAATTACCACGCTCCACAAGAAGACAGAAGGCTCGTTTTGTTTAATTAATACGCATTGTTTCAATGGATCAAGTCTGCTTAGGGCAGATCTTTCACCGGAAGGTGGCAGTGATAAGAGGAGCCTCAGCGACAAAGATGACGAGGACTATGCATGCAGACTTTATGACCTTTCCGATTATCGACACGAACAACGAGGACAAGAAAGGCAAAAACTGCAGTCGCTCTCAACGCGCGCCTCTTAGGAAGCGAAATATTGTCGAGAATGAACATATCCTGAATTAAGAAATGATATCAGATATACCTCGGTGAAACGCATCTCCCTGAAAGTGGGAGAGTGTATTGTCGGATAGCGCGCGATTTCACGTACCGCGCTGTTGGGGGTAGCCAGGCTCGGAACGAGGTAAACATCCACAAAGATCCATTATGTTCTTTCCACGAAATTGTTTCCCATTATCGTCTCGGCAGGAGGACATTTCCACCCCCCCCCCCCCCACCCCAAATTGAACAAACCTCAGGCTAGCACACTCAGACTTCTGCAAACCCGTTCGTACCCCACTCCCCGGTCCCTTAACAGGATAGACCCTGACCATTCATAGTCGTGCTCCAAATGTGGTCATGACTCATGCTCTTTTGATCACATGCTCTGGTTGTACCCAGCCCTTAACGCCCTTTCCACCCATCACGAAAGAGCAATGGGAGGAATCCCTCAAGAGCAACAATCTTCAAATTCAACTCCAGGCTGTCCAGAGGGCCCACGACGTCGCGACGGGACTTGGTCTCCCGGTCCCATCGTGGGCGGAGCCACCGACTTAATCTGGGGGAGCCTTCGGCTCGCCTAGACCTAAGTTCCTCAGGACTCAAATAAAGTTCTTGTCATGTCATGCCATGTATTGTCGGGTTGAATATTTCATTATTTTTCTGTGAAGCAACACTTTGCATAGTAGCAAAACGACACTTCTCCAAAGCAATGCGACAGACTTTCATTGTCTGTGAAATTATCCCTAGTGTAGAAGTAATGCCTTGTGAAAGCAGTTTCAAATTTTGGCGCCCCGATGAGAGCGGGGAATTGGTCACTTGCGAAATACACATGGCAGAGGTGCAGACAACCCAATCAAAGAACAGACAGTGTCCATGTGCTCCACGTGCAATGTTCGTGTAAGAACAAAAGCTCCTCTTTCAACCTCAACGCCGTTTGAGCAAGCAAAACCGAATTTTAAAGTGTTACAAAGATGAAAACTGTTTCAGAGGACAAAAACCAGTCAATTTAAGGTACGTGCCCGCGTACATAAAGTTTCACCAGTGGCCGAATATGGATGATATGCCCAGCATTGCGAATTCGCGACATACTAATTTTGAGAAATGCAGCAGCGCAATGAAGTTTTTCATTGTAGTTCTCTAAAGGTGCAGAACTAGATAAACCACATGGTTTCACACTTTTTACACGAGTTTAAAATAAATCGGGCATCAATGGGTTGAGAAAGCACTTTCAATATATGATGAACCAAGAAACCCGATGGTATCAAAAGAATTGGTTGGTCGGAATATGCTTTTGAATTCGCGTTTCAACCTTGTTCTTGAAAACACACCACTTTTCTCCAATATAACTTTCTTAACACTGTGAAAAAAAGAAATGCCGAAAAAACTGCTGGTCTTCAAGTTTTTAAGGCATAATCTGCTCTGTTGCAGTCACAAATTTTCTTGCTGCTTTGAAGGTCATTGTATACGTGAGAGAACAGTAAAATCAATTGGGGAGTGATCTAACAAACCACGGATACGTTGATAAGCGTGTAACTGATAACGGTAATTTGGTGAGCCCAATCTCAAGAATATTTGCAGAAGCAGTTGGGAAGCGGGTAGGCTCTTTAACGAGCTGTGTCAAACCAAAGATAGAACAGATGAGAATAAGAGATGTAAAGCGCGATGAGAGAATAGTCACAGATTGGAAAACATCAGCCCAATTAGGGACGGGAATAGGCAAATCATAGCTAGAAATATTTTGTCTCACTGATATTTAGAAACCGTATGGTTAGGGCAGTGAAGTGATTCATCGCTAAATGCGCCCGTGCGTTCAGGCGGTCAATAACAAGTAGCAGATGTGACGTCTTTTTTATTTAGGGGAACACAAGAGCAGAGGAGTTCAATCGGTGAAGGCACGTGTGCATCATTAGTAATGATATCAGAGGAACCAGCGATTAAGATACCACCGCCACATCGTGTCGTTCAATCCTTTCTTTAAACATTTTTGACCTTGTTGAATGCGAACGTTTCAGGATTTTTAATCGGCTGAGAAAGCCAAGTCTCCCCTACTACGACAAGGTCCATCAGGCGGAGAGAGCATCACGCCTATTCTTGATGGAACGGATGTTCGTGAAACGCGAAGGGTGAACAGTGTTCCGTTTACTTCCTGCAGAGACACGATGCTACTGTGCTGAAGTTCACAAATGGTATCAGTTTGTAGACATTACACATAGCAGGCTTTGTTCATAGAATATTTCTTGTACCTGAGAGGATACTGTTGAACCGTATATTTACCAAAATACATTAGTTTACTTGCAGTTATTGGGGTTGCCTGAAAGATGTCTCCTTGAATCGGTGCACTGGTTCCCCTTAGTTACTTTTTTTTAGTCATCGAGCTATCCTTTGCTCTTTATGAGGAAAGCTTACTGAACTACTGGTCGACATTTGTTTATTACAAATGAAGCTAAGTGATGCGGTCACTCGCTTTCTCTTTGGTGCAACTGCAGAACATAGAGCTGCGTAGGAATTGAATGCATATTCTTTTGAGACTCGGCCGAAGTTTCTGTAGATCGTTCAAGATCAGGTTGTCCCTCCTTGACTCATCCTAGAAATCGTCGAACCGGGAGTGTGGCGATAAATATATCTTTTTTTCATGGTTTTAGCAGTGATTCGTTGAACATAAGCAGCTTTCCGCTGGATTTTAAGTGCAGTAAACTTCTTCTCCATGGTCGCCAGTCTCGCATTCATACAAGTAGCGCGCTCTTCAAGTATTCTTGGTTGGCTATCACTTCATTAAAAGTAGGTATTAGCTCTGCGTGAGGTGTTTTTATTGCATCCGCAAGGGCGTTAATGGCATCGAAAACGTTGTTACAGAATAACAGGCCATTCCTGTTTGTCTGGTATAGGTCAATTCTTCACGGAATTGCTAATAAGATACGTAATTTGGAACTAAGGAGCTTGCTTTGAAATATTTTAAGGTTTCTTGGGAGGCCCCAAGGTATACATAATTTTTATTCATGGCAGACTTACGTTGAAGTGCAATAATAAATGACGTTTTTGTACTGATGCTCACAAAGAATAATGGTTTAATGGTTTGTAAGTTGTCTCATAGGTCGCAGAGTTAGTCCCATTAGTGAATAAATATGCAGTGAGTAAGCACGTGCGTGATTAGCGCTCATTTTCTGTGCACATGCGCCAATAACACAAGAATTCAAACAGAAGAAAGACGCAGCACTTCATCACTAATTAGACTGTGTGAGGCAGCCTTAATGACTTGGATATAAAAGCACCATCGTAAACTCAAGAATGCCGCGCAATTTTACGGGATCAAGTCAGCCAACGCTATATCCGCGATGAACATTTCGTATACAATTTTTATTGGGCTGAGTGTTGCTTTCGTGCAAGGTAAGTTTGGTATATTGAATGTAGTGTCATCATAAGTTAAAGTAAGTGAAAAAAAGGTGACAAACATGTTACCCTAGGCTACATCTTCCGGATGTGCATGTGCTAACCGAAAAAATTTTACTATAATACCTAAATCACTTTGATTATTTCAAACATCATGAATGGAGAATAGTCATTTGCCGAATTCCTCACATCACCTTGATATTGGTGCTCGGTCGGTAGCAGGGTAACATAGTGTAGCACTCAGAGCACGTGAGCGGAATTTTTTATCTAATAATTGTCCCCGGGAGTGTGCACGCACATCTGATCTTTTCTTGCTCTTTTTTGCGAATAATTTGAGTATTTTGACACTTAATTGCAGTTACGAAAATCGGATAGGCTGTTTCGTTGACAAAGCCTCAGTAGGCTACACGAAAAATGTTGGGTGTTCTGCTGTGGTATATGGGTATTAGGGTGGAGAATTGACCCAACCAAATAGATGACTGACATGTGTTCACGGATTACAAAGCTGTCATACTTACCTTATAATACAGCTAGGCAGGGTCCTACGATGTAATCTTGCAATCGATATTTTTCCTTATTCGCAGTGTGATCGCCATGGTCAAAGATGGTGGACGCCCGTTCAAATCCCTCGGTCATACTGCCTCAGTCTCCTTCGGTCTCCTCGCGCCATTTCTTGAGCCTACGTGTCGAACGCGGGGCCACCAATGCCGAGCAAACTACAAAATTCTGCAACAAATTGCACACTCGTAATTCTTCTTACTCCTTATGAGAGCAGGTTTCAGTTTACTTCATTTTACCTATTATGGATGAGTTATCTTTCACAAACGCGACCACTCCCGCTTCGGTCGAAAAACACACTGCCGGGATATATGTCACTCAGGACGCTGAGCGAGAGACCAAGTTTAGCACTGATTGCGGTATGCGTGCATCGAAAACAGCTCCACCTGTGCACGTGACCAATGCCTGATCAAGTAATGGCTTCTTTTTCTTAACATCGATACCAACTTAGAGCGCGTTGGAAAGCAGTTGCAAAGATATTCTGCGGTATTAGTAATATACGTTTTCGGGTATTCAGTTCTAGCAAGCGACCGCCTAGGCTAATCGAACTTAAAGACGTTCCATGTCAAAGATGTAAGTTCAGGAAGGTCACGATGTTCCTCGATGTTAGTATTAAAAGAGAGAGCAATAGTTCAGAAGGCGTACACCACGATTTATTGCAGAACAGGATACGTATTGCCATATGGCTGCAATTTATTATAAGGAGGGATCATTTTTAAGTTTTGCTGAAATATTAAAAATTGCCTTGGGCCGATATCACAATTCTTGTCATTGGTCTGGAATATTGATGCAGCTACATTACCATGAAAAATCAGAACATATATTAAAATTAATAACAGGAATTGACTAATAACTTTCTTAAGTATTCACTTTACGGGACATTGCAATTGATTTACCGATCGTATCGAGTGAATACCCAAGATGTGTACGCTTGAATTTAATTTCCTGTATGAAACCATTTTCGAGGTACAATTTCCCAAAATGTGCGATCGAATGCATAGGTGTTCAAGCTACATTGGTGCTTCAATGCATCAAATAGCGTTTTCCTAATAATTCTTCTTTCTTGGGTTTTTTACGTGCCAAAACAAGTTCTGATTATAAGGCACGCCGTACTGGATGGCTCCGGATTAATTTCGACCACCTGGGGTACTTTAACGTGCACTAAAGCGCAAGCACACGGGCGTTTTTGCATTTCACCTCCATCGAAATGCGGCCGCCGTGGCCGGGATTCAATCCCGCTACCTTGTGCTCAGCAGCGCAACGCCTTAGCTGACTGAGCCACCCCGGCGGGTTTTCTTAATAATGTATGTAAATGAGTGCATTTTTACGGCGGGCTTTATGGCGCCTATCTCCAGACGGGTGTCATTTTGAGAGTTAATTGCGAGTGGATATGCCTCGCAATCTCACCAGTTACAATTCGTAAAGCACAATATGTACCGGAAAGTGGGCAATATGGAAGTTGATTCGCGATTTTTTTAATGACTTGAATATCTGTATGTGTTTCAATTTCTCCTTTATTTCCTCATTTTTGAATAATTCAGAATAAAGACTAGAATGATATTATCTGTAACAGGCAATTTTTAATTTCCATAAAACTTCCTAATGATCCCACCGTATATACAATAGACCCGTCGAGGTGCTAGTCTTGTTGATGTTCTGTATATATATGTAGATATATATATATATATATATATATATATATATATATATATATATATATATTATACAGGGTGTTTTAGCGAACACTTTCAAAAGTTCTTATAGGTTGCCTGTGGCAGATAGCACAATTATAGTTCATGAGCTGGTCTACTCGAAGAGGCGGACATAACTTGCACAAGAAATTGAACTGTATACTCAAATAATTACTAAAAATTAACTAATTACGTTTTTAACTAATTACCAGATGGCCCATATTGCAATTTACAAATTGTAGCCGTGGAGTTCGCAAGGCGGATCCACTTGGAACGAATTCTCGGGATGACACCAGTTTCGAGATATTAATTCCCGAACTTTGCGGAAAAATGCATTGGCGTTCCAGTTAGGTTCTTAACAAAACGTCGCTTTTTGCATTGAAGCACAAAATTAACTGGAACGCCAATGCATTTTTCCGCAAAGTTCGGGAATTAATATCTCGAAACTGGTGTCATGCCGAGAATACGTTCCAAGTGGATCCACCTTGCGAACTCCATGGCTACAATTTGTAAATTGCAATATGGGCCATGAGATAATTAGTTAGGAACCTAATTAGTGAATTTTGTTAATTAGTCGAGCATGCATATCAATTTCTTGTGCAAGTTATGTCCGCCTCTTCGAGTAGACCAGCTCATTAACTGAAATTGGGCTATCTGCCACAGGCAACCTCAAATAAATTTTAAAAGTGTTCGCTAAAAAAACTGTATATATATATATATATATATATATATATATATATATATATATATATGTATATATATATCATGTTAATAGAGGCCCATGAACGAAAATCTGTGTTTCACATACCAGACAAGATTACTCAGAGAACACCATGATCGAAGTCGGCCTATCAGTATCGAAGAATATTTTCTTTTTCTGTCCGAGAGTGATGGGTAAAATTGGCTGCCATGCTTCCATAGATGTTGCATTTCGCTTTGCAGTACTGCAAAACAATTGTTTTATTTCGTTACCAAAATCCGCGATTAATGTTCAGTGGCAAAGTAATTTGTCGAGTCTGACAAACATCTTAAATTTCTTGTATCTACCAATTCATTTAGGTAAGTATTTTAAAGCACTTTCCTCTCTTGCCCAAAGCTTTTTCTGTGACGTCCCTATGTTGTAAGAGATTTTGGCAGCCGTTTGTGTGCGCTTATCATATAGTTTATTTTGTAAACAAGCAACCAAGCAACCATTTCCTCGTATCTGGCAATTTGCAGCAGTACTTGTCGCTCTATTTTAGGCTCAAAGATAAACTACCATAAATACAATCAGACCAGCACAATGGAACATATGCGGCAGCATTTCCTATCATACGTACTTTGACATAGTACGTCAAACTGGCTGTCGAAAACAAATTATAATGCATTTAGTTTTCTTAGTTAGCACTCGGGAAGGGCAAGGGAATTTTCTTGTTTCTGGAGTGTTTCTTCTACTTTTGAAGAAAAGCTGCTATTATCAATACAAACATAGGAGAACACAAATATATACCCATACAGATAAGTTCAAATGCGATGTATAAAGACCGACGCGGAGGTACCTACGTGCGCGTTTCTATGGAAACGAATGTCACAGCATGCTGAAAATTGAATTTGATGTTCCATTTTATAATTATGGTGCATATGCAATAATACCAGCGTCCTGTTAAATTAGATGCATTCCGATAATATGTCGATATCGTAGAGTTCTTATCCAGATGAAGTAGCGGCAAATTATTGGAAAATTTCCGGCAGAACCCATCTCACGATAGCTGTCGACGTTAATGTAAATAGCATCCAAGCCATGCAGTAACACACTGCATTGCTGCAGACACCTTTATTCAGAAACCGTACTGGTTATTCCGACGGCCTCATTACTTGGGCGTTCCCCCCACTTCCACGAATACGACACTTATGTTGAAATATGTGTAAAGCGAGGTTTTCTTTGAGATTTGCGCATATCGCAAATGTAGATGTTATGCAAACCGCAACGATAACGGAAATTCCTGTACAAAATGACGCAAATAGCATTTCATTTGTGCACTTCTCTGTAGCCGACTTCCTAAATTTTCTGTTGCCAAGTTCTTCACTTCTTTGAATCTCAACTCTACTATCTCAGTGCGCGCTCAAGCAGCAGCACAATCAGAGCAAGAGACAACAAGCACCAGCTGTAGCTCAGTGCACGCTCAAATCCAAGTTTGTTAACATTAATTTTTTACATATTTGGCTGCTTCTGTTTCCAAATGCTTCAGTTCTTATCTATTACACTGCGTTGTCAGTTCAGGTACATACTTAGTTTGTGGCATTTGCCAAGTATAGGCACCTACCTAGTAGACCACACTTCTGACCCAGATTACCTTCCGGGGCACATGCGCAGTGGCACGCAAGCTGTTGTCCTTCTTTTATATTCGGATACCTGCCCATTCTGCAGCATTGACCAAGGATAGCCACGGACCTAGTGGCATAAGTTGTCATTCGATAACGATTACAGAGTAACACAGCAAAGCGAGATAACAATTTTAACTATGGACGTGGTGTCTCTGCTTCTATTCGGGAAGCCGAACTCAGTGAAACTGCGGTTTCGGTGTCAAGCGGGGCTGAGGCCTAGAGCGCGTTCTTCCTGCTGAAGACTTGAGCCGCGCTAGATGCGCGGCGCTGATGATGGCACATAAGCTCGGTGATGAAGATGACGTTACACTATTCTAGAAAGGACAAGTGCGTTAAAGGTAAAGTAACTTCGGTGCCCTGCAACGTTTACCGTATATAGGTAGGGAATGGTTGTTGTTATATGACGGCTGTGGATGTGACGTATGCAGTAACTTCGATTTGTTCTTGTGCACTAACATGAATGCTGGTTAGCTCTGCAGGCCACATATATCCTAGTGGAGCCAAAATGGACTGACAAACTCTCAATTTACAATTTCACGTGCCATTCGATCTGGCTATGGAAAAGAGCTGAGCGTTCTTGATGAGGCCTTCCACGCTCGTACTTCAACACCCGGTATTTGAAGAAGGCGCTATACCTTTCCGTAGATTTGTAATACGTTATCGTTGGTAGGTTGCTTGCAAGGAGGAGCAGTTTCTGGGTCACCTTTGCTGGAGAAACCTTAGCGGCTCGCATTTCGAATAACACGTGCCTGGCTAGTGTTGTAGACACGGAAGAAAGACACAGAAAGGTGTATGCCTTATGTCTTACCACAGGGAGCTACACCAACTGAGGTGCTGCATGTGTCAGCGACGCTATCATTGTATATGAGAGATTGCAAAGAATGGAGGGTGTAAGGCATAAGGGGTCTTGTCGCATTAAAGCCGCTGCATGTGCAGGCCTATGATATTGCTAGGATGTGTAACCAAGCCGAGTTATTGTGATGTAAGCAAATATTGTATGGTGCCATTAGGCGGTTAGTTTCCTACTCTTGTTTCTCTTTCGCCTCCGCTGTGTTCAACAATTTTCATGAAGGATATTTCAGACATTAGAATACATTGCCGAATAAATAGATTGTACCATATTTTAATGCATAAACTCTTAGGCTCCCTCGGAGTGTTTGTTGGAACGTTTGCACAAAACGACCAGAAAAATGGTCTCAAATTGAAACTGTGAACTTAACATCAGAGGGGACGAGATCTCTGGGGGCATCATATTAATTATGTTCATCATTAAAGAATACCACAATGATGACATGGAAGATCCGCATAACTATCATTACATGTTATTGCTCATTCGATAACCAATCTGATATTCTATATTTGCTAATTTGCAGGTTACGCACCAAAAGGCGAAGGCTATGGGGCTGAAAGGAAAGTAGCAGGTGATACTTAAGATATAACTCTTGAAATGTTTATGTTCGACAAAAAGTTTTCTTTTATAAAAAAAACAGGCATCTCAGAGACAATACTCGCATGAGGGTTACTTTTGCTGAAACATGCAATTCGTACAAAATATTGTAAAACATGTTAATTGCTTTTATAAATTGACAGTATAAAACTATCATTCAATTATAGCTTTTAGATCATCCACTTAGAGCCGAGCAGTTGTACACATCAGCAGCTTCTTCATTTTAAAATAATTTTATTTGCTTGTCAACGTAACACAATGTGGTATTGCACTGATGGAGTCGTGGTAGCATGCTGTGTTATACGCCGTACTCCAGAGTACCGAAACAAAATGTGGTAGGCTGATGGGCACGGTCATTGTGATGAACTGTAGAAAAGGAGTAAGCAAAATCAAGAGGTGAGAGACCAATAGATTAACCAGAATATGGCGTTTGGCTATTCTGCACAAGGGGATGGGCAAGAGATGAAAATACGTAGATAATCGAGGGGCGGTCAATCGTAAGTCAACATGATTTTTTTCAGTCCAATTTTTTTTAACACACTTGAGCTTTTGAATCGTTCAGGGTGATGGCTGGGACAGGGTCAAGGTCCACGAACTCTGGCTATCATAAAGGTGTCTTGTCAGTCTGTCACACCTGGTAGCTGCTAAACTCCTAGCAGATATTT
>NC_051160.1:38417006-38469035 GCF_013339745.2 Dermacentor silvarum
AAGTCCGGAGTGCGCCCCGACCCTCAGAAAACTGCGGCCATCTCCAACTTTCCTCCGCCCGCTGACAAGAAAGCGGTGCGTAGATTTCTTGGACTGTGCGCCTATTACAGGCGCTTCGTCAAGAATTTTTCACGGATCACTGAGCCACTAACGTATCTCACGAAGGCCGACGTCGAGTTCAAGTGAGAGACGCCGCAAGTCGAAGCATTCGAAGAACTGAAGCGACACCTGCAATCGCCGCCAATACTTGCGCATTTCGACGAAAACGCCGATACCGAAGTCCACACCGACCCAAGCAGCGTAGGACTCGGCGCCGTGCTTGTGCAGAGGACTGACGGACTAGAAAGGGTTGTAAGTTACCCTAGCCGGTCGCTATCGAAGGCGGAAGCAAATTATTCCACAACAGAAAAGGAGTGCCTCGCCGTCATCTGGGCTACATCAAAGTTTCGCCCCTACCTCTATGGCTGTTGTGAGCGACCATTGTGAGCGGACATTTAAAGTTGTGAGCGACCAGCACGCCTTGTGTTGGCTAGCTAACTTGAAGGATCCTTCAGGTCGCCTCGCACGCTGGAGCCTGAGACTTCAAGCATTCGAAATCACCATCATTTACAAGTCCGGGCGAAAGCACTCTGACGCCGATTGTTTGTCTCGCGCCCCCGTTGAACCGCCGCCACAAGACGACCAGGATGACGACACTTTCTTGGGACCCATCAGTGCCAACGAATTCGCCGAACAACAACGAGCCGACCCGGAACTCAGGAGCCTTGTAGACTACCTGGAAGGCAAGACCGTCATTGTGCCGAAGGTGTTCAGGCGAGGATTGGCATCGTTTTTCTTGCAAAACGACATTCTCCTAAAGAAGAACTTCTCGCCTCTCCGAGCCAACTACCTCCTCGTGGTACCCTCAGCATTGCGTCCAGAGGTTCTGCAAGCTCTCCATGACGACCCAACGGCTGGACATCTCGGTTTTTCACGCACTCTCGCGAGGATACAAGAAAAATACTACTGGCCTCACCTCTCTGCCGACGTCGCCCATTACGCAAGGACATGCCGAGACTGTCAGCGACGCAAAACACCGCCGACAAGGCCAGCCGGACTTCTACAGCCAATCGAGCCACCTCGCCGACCGTTCCAGCAGATCGGGATGGACTTACTGGGGCCTTTTCCGACGTCGACGTCCGGGAATAAATGGATCGTCGTCGCTACGGACTACCTCACCCGCTACGCCGAAACAAAAGCCTTGCCCAAAGGCAGTGCCGCCGAGGTAGCCCGATTCTTCGTTGAGAACATCCTCCTGCGTCACGGTGGCCCAGAAGTCCTCATCACCGACAGATGCACGGCCTTTACGGCAGAACTAACTCAAGCCATCCTGCGGTAAAGCCAGACAAGCCATCGCCGCACCACCGCCTACCACCCGCAGACCAATGGCCTCACCGAGCGCCTAAATAAGACCATCGCCGACATGCTGGCAATGTACGTCGACGTCGAACACAAGACGTGGGATGCCATCCTTCCGTACGTGACCTTCGCATACAACACGGCCGTCCAAAAAAACGACGCACATGGCGTCGTTCAACCTCGTCTACGGAAGGAACCCGGCAACGACGCTTGACGCCATGCTACCAGACGTCGCTGACGAAGAAAATCTCGACGTTGCCACTTATTTGCAGCGTGCCGAAGAAGGTCGACAGCTCGCCCGCCTGCGCATCAAGAACCAGCAGAGGACCGACAGCCGACACTACAATCTACGACGACGCTACGTCGAGTACCAGCCCGGCGACCGTGTTTGGGTCTGGACTCCGATACGCCGACGAGGACTTAGCGAGAAATTGTTGCGTCGCTATTTCGCACCATATAAGATAATCCGACGTATTGGCGTACTGGACTATGAGGTCGTGCCAGACGGCATTTCGCAATCACAGCGGCGCCCTGCACGACCTGAAGTCATCCATGTGGTGCGTCTTAAACCTTTCTACGCCCGCTGACGACGTTAGGTACTTTGTTACTTTGTTATTGTTTTTTTTTTATTACGCATGGTTTTGTTTTCGCTTTCGTGTTTGTAGCATCGGGACGATGCTTTTTAAGGGGAGGGTATTGACACGTATACATGTTTATCTTTCACCGGTGGCCGCTTTCCACCGGCTAACAAATGTTAAACGTTATCGCTCGGCGCAGGACGCGCCTGTATCGGAAGTTTCTAGACCGTTATCGATGCTTCTTTCCGTTGCCTGTTTTCACCGACGCTTATGTTATCTAATTGTATGAGCGACGCGAATTGTCTAGAACTTTCTGGAAGACACGCGGGCATCAGGGATTAATCTGTAACCTTCGATGACTCAGGTATAAAGCCGACGCGCTTCGCCGCTGATCAGATTTTCGACGACCGCCGACTGTGTTCGCCGATTTCGTTGTGCTTTTGAGTGTCAGCTTGCTTTTGTGGGCACTGGTTCGCCCAATGAAGAATCAGTTTCTTCATACACAGTTTTACGACTGTTTACTTCAGCGTCACGACTAGGTGACAATATGATTAATACTCGAAGAACATGTTGACGGCAAATGCACAAGAAATTCTGAGGTACAGTACAGTGCAGTACAGTACAAATTCTGCAGAAATTCTGCCGCGGAAAGCAAGACAACGCGGACTGTGATGATTTTCCATTATATATTTGAACTTTCCTGACTCACGACGCCACGTCGTCGAAGGCTTGCCCATAGATGCAAGAAGAATCTCGTATTTTTCGAAAAATGGCAAGAGACAAATCTTACCGTAGAGAGGATGCTCAATCTGTTCACCGAAGTAAACAGCACTCGCGAAAGAAGTCACACCGAGCCACTTCAGAAGAGTTGCATACTGCGGCGGAGTCGCTACTACCCCCTCTGTCTGTGTCCGCAGCGAGGACAGTAAGCACAGCTACAGCGAGGTCAAGGTCAGTGAGAGCAGACGCTGAATATTCGTCTCCACCCGCTGATACAGGCACGGAATGGCCTTTGCTGCCCTCTAGACATACGGCCATGACAACATGCCATAGTGGCCCTCTGCGCCAAGAAGCCAAGAACGCTTGAGCCAATAAAGCCAGAAACACTGCAGGCAAGCATGGATATAATAAAAACCTAAGAATGGGTTCAGAAAATACTGAAACACGTGGTAGAGTCTATGCGCTCGTGTTTCTCTGCAGCTCTCAGGCTCTGGCAGTTAAAAGCGCCGTACAGGTACAGGCCTTACTGGAGCCGGTTATTGCATCTCTTTTCATTTGTTAATCTTTTCTTGACACCTATGCTGCTCGTGCAGGCGAACATCACATACCAGCTTCTTTTCTGCGCTTTTAGCTGACGGTTCATTTGAATTAGTGACCCTAGCCAAGATATGGAAGCCGGTGGTGGCTTCACGGCTGACATTTATCAATGTTTGTCAACACAAAGCTGAACTTGCCTTCACCACGGTGCATCTGTGTTCTACCATCACCCCACAAAGCAGCTTTAGGCCCCCACTACAACCTCTCCCTGTGCAGAGCTGCAGAGTAGAGCACACTCCCTCTCTCTCTCTCTCTCTCTATATATATATATATATATATGTATATACATATGGTAAAGACGAACAAATGCACATGGGCTCGGGCGCTCGCACACCGGGCGCTAGGGGGCGAACGAGAAGACGAGGACCAAGGGAGAAATAGATCAGCCGGCCCAGGAACGGGTGCTGTCTCCCTGAATCCAATACAAGATATATATATATATATATATATATATATATATATATTATATATATATATATACAGGCAAGCAGAACGGAGATTGCTTCGATGTGTACCGTTGACTGGGTGAAATGACTTCGAACAGGAAATTTGTTTCCTTCACATTAAGAATTATCGTAGAAAGCGCTATTTATCGCTTTCTTCTTCAGAGTCAACCACATGAGAAATACAGAGCGCTGGACAAGTGCAATGGATATACAGGGTGTCCACACTATCATGCACCAAGCAGGCGAATACACCCAAGTGCCTCGAGCGGCCAGTCGCGCGGCAACTTTGCGTGTATTAGCTTCCTTCACGCTCGTAAGAACATTTCTATGTAGCACGTATTCAGTAACAGAACGCGTATCGGGAGTTTTTAACAGTGGAGCTGTTTAAGTTTGTCGTTTCCCGCGCGTAGCGTTCGCAAAAACTCGCTACGCGAGTTTCAGGTCACTGCGCACAGCTGCGCCTGGCTTCATCTTGCGATAGCCAATCAATGGTTAATCGATGATCGATCAATTGTCAATAAATTTCGGAAAATCCTGGGAATGACGTGGTAGTGCTTCATCATCATCATCATCATTAGCCTATATTTTATGTCCACTGCAGGACGAAGGCCTCTCCCTGCGATCTCCAATTACCCCTGTCTTGCGCTAGCGTATTCCAACTTGCGCCTGCAAATTTCCTAACTTCCTCATCCCATGGTAGTGCTTAGCCTATCCCAAACACGCGGCCAATATCTTGCAATAGTCAATCGATAGCCAATCAATAGCTAATCGATAATAAAATAATAATCAAGAAATTCCGGAAAATGCTGGGGATGACATGGTTGTGCTTAGCCTCCCCCAAATACGTGGCCAATACCTTGTGATCGCCAATCAACAGGTAATTATTAATCGATCAATAATCAATAAATTCCGTAAAAGCATAACCCGTACGGCCAGGACCTGCTAGGTGCCGATCGGCTCCGCTGTTTCATTAACCTTGCGCCACTAGTGCAAGCTACGCAATTTTTTTATGTTGCTTGCAATTTTCCCATTGACACTTTTCATCGAATTATAATATTTGAGAAGTTGATAAATTAACTGAGACTAATTTGGAATTTGGCGGAATACAAGAAATAATTGAGTATCTCCAAGCGCAGGCCAACAACATTACCTTGGTTCTGTCCAGCTACGTGGTATTTGCATATTTTAAATATTGGTGCACGATGGCTGGGACACCCTATATATTTACTTCTTGAACTTGCACCTTCTACCATTAGATATGGTATTTGTGGTATGGGACGCTAATTTTCGAATGTAGCTGTTCAAAAGTTATTTGGGGGCTTACGTCTCACGATTGAGATTCGTTACGTATTAAACGGTACAATGTTGTGTCGAATGTGTGTAGCCTTGAAATACCGAAAATTGTGACCATTACTATTGGTGTGTAACATTTCTTACCAATCCGAAAAAAATTACAATATGATGTGTTTTTCAAGCGAAGCTTGCATACGCTAGACTGCGCCGGTGCTAAGGCTCCGGCTCCAGCGGCTGCTCGCCGGCGCTGGAGCGTGAGTCATTAGACACTGTGCCAGCTACGTAGGCGCGCGCTCACGCCACGTGTGCAGCCAATCAGCCGTTTCGCTTTCGTTGAGTAGGGAAAGGGCAGGAAACGGCTTCGCGCACGCGGCACCTGCTTCGTTTTTTTTTTTTCAGTTCAGTCTCAGAAAACCTATGGGACGGCTGCGCATTGTGCGTACCCATGAACAACAAGCAGCTCTCGCCGAGTGCCGACGGGAGATCACCGTTAAAGGGTGCGTCGTCGACGGTCCCATCCTACGGTGCGAGCCGCTGAAGATGCGGCACTGCGCCAACGCCGAGCAGATCACGTGGCCTTCGCTGGTCATGGTCAAGTTACTCACAAGAAACATAACCGTCCAACAGAAGGTGCACCCAGGAGAATTAAGCTTCGCTTACCCCCATGTTCCGGTAGGGGAAGGGCCGACGAATTTTTATTGCGATAGCAATTATACGGACACTCCAAGCGGATTTCTGCCGTCGGTGGCGTCGTCGCCGTGAGGTTCAGTGTAAAGTCCAACGGCGATGAAATCGTTGCCGCGTGCCGTATGCTGTATCTGCGAGTGAAAGCGCGCGATGGACGTGCGCTTTCACGGGGAGCGAACGCACGGCTGAGAGCAAACGCGACTTCTTCCGTCGCGTGAAAGGCCGTGGGGTGACGGAAAGGAGCAAGGGGAGGCGACGTTTAGCTGCCGCACCAAATGCATATTTATGTAAAAACGTTGCGAGGCGAGAAGGTGGTAAAGACTTCCGACGCTGCTCGACGAGTGTCCCGTTCTGATCTGGTCGAAAACATGCGAGCCGCCGCCGGAGGCACCGGCAACAGTCATCAACGTCGCGCGCGTTCGGTGCGAACGCGGGCAAAACGCCGACGGCGTCGACAACAGTTCTGCGCGTTGCTGGTGCTGCTACATGTCCAAGTTCATACAGCTGATAAAACTACTCTCCTTACTCCGTATAGCTCTCTACTAATTTGCTATCGTCATTGATGCTTCGCCTTTCCTGGTGAAACTACGACATTCTTAAACAGTAACGGTTCTTTTAAAACAGAAAGCTTATAAACTCATCTTGAATTAATCCAATGAAGGAAAATTAAGGCCCTGGTGGGAATCAACTGCGAGAAAAACACAATGAACTGTTCACAAGTTAAGCTAACTACCCAAATAACATCCTAGCTACAAACATGACGACGCATGTTTATATTAGATAGGTGATGAAAATTACGTTAGAGTCTAGTAACCAGTTTCAACATTTCAAACTGGCCATGTAGACAAAAAAAAAAGCCGGACATCAAATTATTTGCTCAGTTTCAGTGAAGCGCGGCTTTCTATCCACCCCCTGCGTCACGCAAAAGTATGGTCTTTTATGAAGCAGTTACAGTGCTTCCATTTTCCCATGAGCTAATTCCTGTTGGCACTCAGGGTATCTCGTCATAGGACACATAGCTACTTCAGTAGCAGGGGCGGTAAAGACAGCTTTATCACACGGTATTGCGATTTTTTATTTTACTCCGCCCTTCTACGTCACAAAGGAATTGCACCATGCGCGGCGCTTCGTGGTGTGCTGCGTGCGTTCTCAGAAAAATTCAACAAAACACTTTGACAAAAGCCATTTCGGTCATTTTGTTTCGAATAACTCTTTGCTGGGCGATTTGGTGCATGGCTATGTTAGGATAAGTTGCGCAAACAAACGTCTACTTCGCTCATTCCTGTGTTGGTCCGTTTGCTTGCGCAACTCTTCCTAACAAGGTCATTTTGAAATGTATAAAAACACAGAACGAGATATCTATTGCTATTTTGTTAGATTTATTTTTAAATATGTACCGTAACGTTTCTAGGTAAGAATACAAATCATGTAGTTAGTTAGCAGCACCACGGTTGACAAGACTGACAACGACACCTTTATGATAGCCAGAGTTCTTGGACCTTGGACCCTGGTCCCAGCCATCACCCTGAACTGATTCAAAAGCTCAAGTGTGTTAAAAAAAATTGGGACTGATAAAAAAGCATGTTGACTTACGATTGACCGCCCCTTCGATTATCTACGTATTTTCATCTCTTGCCCCATCCCCTTGTGCAGAATAGCCAAACGGCCAATAATTCTGGTTAATCTATTGGTCTCTCCCCTCTTGATTTTGCTTACTCCTTTTCTACAGTTTCATCACAATGACCGTGCCCATCAGCCTACCACATTTTGTTTCGGTACTCTTGGAGTACGGCGTATAACACAGCATGCACCACGACTCCATCAGTGCAATACCACATTGTGTTACGTTGACAAGCAAATAAAATTATTTTTAAAATGAAGAAGCTGCTGATGTGTACAACTGCTCGGCTCTAAGTGGATTGATCTAAAAGCTATAATGGAATGATAGTTTTATACTGTCAATTTTTAAAAGCAATTAACATGTTTTTCAATATTTTGTACGAATTGCATGTTTCAGCAAAAGTAACCCTCATGCGAGTATTGTCTCTGAGATGCCTGTTTTTTTTATAAAAGAAAACATTTTGTCGAACATAAACATTTCAAAGAGTTATATCTTAAGTATCACCTGCTACTTTCCTTTCAGCCCCATAGCCTTCGCCTTTTGGTGCGTAACCTGCAAATTAGCAAATAGAATATCAGATTGGTTATCGAATGAGCAATAACATATAATGATAGTTATGCGGATCTTCCATGTCATCATTGTGGTATTCTTTAATGATGAACATAATTAATATGATGCCCCCAGAGATCTCGTCCCCTCTGATGTTAAGTTCACAGTTTCAATTTGAGACCATTTTTCTGGTCGTTTTGTGCAAACTTTCCAACAAACACTCCGAGGGAGCCTAAGAGTTTATGCATTAAAATATGGTACAATCATATTTATTCGTGCAATGTTTCTAATGTCTGAAATATCCTTTATGAAAATTGTTGAACAGAGCGGAGGCGAAAGAGAAACACGAGTAGGAAACTAACCGCCTAATTACACCATACATTATTTGCTTACATCACAATAACTCGGCTCGGTTACACATCCTAGCAATATCATAGGCCTGCACATGCAGCGGCTTTAATGCGACAAGACCCCTTATGCCTTACACCCTCCATTCTTTGCAATCTCTCATATACCAATGATAGCGTCGCTGACACATGCAGCACCTCAGTTGGTGTAGCTCCCTGTGGTAAGACATAAGGCATACACCTTTCTGTGTCTTTCTTCCGTGTCTACAACACTAGCCAGGCACGTGTTATTCGAAATGCGAGCCGCTAAGGTTTCTCCAGCAAAGGTGACCCAGAAACTGCTCCTCCTTGCAAGCAACCTACCAACGATAACGTATTACAAATCTACGGAAAGGTATAGCGCCTTCTTCAAAATACCGGGTGTTTGAAGTACGAGCGTGGAAGGCCTCATCAAGAACGCTCAGCTCTTTTTCCATAGCCAGATCGAATGGCACGTGAAATTGTAAATTGAGAGTTTGTCAGTCCATTTTGGCTCCACTAGGATATACGTGGCCTGCAGAGCTAACCAGCATTCATGTTAGTGCACAAGAACAAATCGAAGTTACTGCATACGTCACATCCACAGCCGTCATATAACAACAACCATTCCCTACCTATATACGGTAAACGTTGCAGGGCACCGAAGTTACTTTACCTTTAACGCACTTGTCCTTTCTAGAATAGTGTAACGTCATCTTCATCACCGAGCTTATGTGCCATCATCAGCGCCGCGCATCTAGCGCGGCTCAAGTCTTCAGCAGGAAGAACGCGCTCTAGGCCTCAGCCCCGCTTGACACCGAAACCGCTGTTTCACTGAGTTCGGCTTCCCGAATAGAAGCAGAGACAGTGGCACACCACGTCCATAGTTAAAATTGTTATCTCGCTTTGCTGTGTTACTCTGTAATCGTTATCGAATGACAACTTATGCCACTAGGTCCGTGGCTATCCTTGGTCAATGCTGCAGAATGGGCAGGTATCCGAATATAAAAGAAGGACAACAGCTTGCGTGCCACTGCGCATGTGCCCCGGAAGGTAATCTGGGTCAGAAGTGTGGTCTACTAGGTAGGTGCCTATACTTGGCAAATGCCACAAACTAAGTATGTACCTGAACTGACAACGCAGTGTAATAGATAAGAACTGAAGCATTTGGAAACAGAAGCAGCCAAATATGTAAAAAAATTAATGTTAACAAACTTGGATTTGAGCGTGCACTGAGCTACACTGGTGCTTGTTGTCTCTTGCTCTGATTGTGCTGCTGCTTGAGCGCGCACTGAGATAGTAGAGTTGAGATTCAAAGAAGTGAAGAACTTGGCAACAGAAAATTTAGGAAGTTGGCTACAGAGAAGTGCACAAATGAAATGCTATTTGCGTCATTTTGTACAGTAATTTCCGTTATTAGCGTTGCGGTTTGCATAACATCTACATTTGCGATATGCGCAAATCTCAAAGAAAACCTCGCTTTACACATATTTCAACATAAGTGTCGTATTCGTGGAAGTGGGGGGAACGCCCAAGTAATGATGCCGTCGGAATAACCAGTACGGTTTCTGAATAAAGGTGTCTGCAGCAATGCAGTGTGTTACTGCATGGCTTGGATGCTATTTACATTAACGTCGACAGCTATCGTGAGATGGGTTCTGCCGGAAATTTTCCAATAATTTGCCGCTACTTCATCTGGATAAGAACTCTACGATATCGACATATTATCGGAATGCATCTAATTTAACAGGACGCTGGTATTATTGCATATGCACCATAATTATCAAATGGAACATCAAATTCAATTTTCAGCATGCTGTGACATTCGTTTCCATAGAAACGCGCACGTAGGTACCTCCGCGTCGGTCTTTATACATCGCATTTGAACTTATCTGTATGGGTATATATTTGTGTTCTCCTATGTTTGTATTGATAATAGCAGCTTTTCTTCAAAAGTAGAAGAAACACTCCAGAAACAAGAAACTTCCCTTGCCCTTCACGAGTGCTAACTAAGAAAACTAAATGCATTATAATTTGTTTTCGACAGCCAGTTTGACGTACTATTTCAAAGTACGTATGATAGGAAATGCTGCCGCATATGTTCCATTGTGCTGGTCTGATTGTATTTATGGTAGTTTATCTTTGAGCCTAAAATAGAGCGACAAGTACTGCGGCAAATTGCCAGATACGAGGAAATGGTTGCTTGGTTGCTTGTTTACAAAATAAACTATATGATTAGCGCACACAAACGGCTGCCAAAATCTCTTACAACATAGGGACGTCACGGAAAAAGCTTTGGGCAAGAGAGGAAAGTGCTTTAAAATACTTACCTAAATGAATTGGTAGATAAAAGAAATTTAAGATGTTTGTCAGACTCGACAAATGACTTTGCCATTGAACATACATCGCGGATTTGGGTAACGAAATAAAACAATTGTTTTCCAGTACTGCAAAGCGAAATTCAACATCTATGGAAGCATGGCAGCCCATTTTACCCATCACTCTCGGACAGAAAAAGAAAATCAATATTCTTCGATACTGATAGGCCGACTTCGATCATGGTGTTCTCTGAGTAATCTTGTCTGGTATGTGAAACACAGATTTTAGTTAATCGGCCTCTATTAACATGATATATATATATATATATATATATATATATATATATTACAGGGTGTTTCAGCGAACACATTCAAACTTGATTTGAGGTTGCCTGTGGCCGATAGCCCAATTTTAGTTAATGAGCTGGTCTACTCGACGAGGCGGACATAACTTGCACAAGAAATTGACATGCATACTCGACTAATTAGCAAAATTCACTAATTAAGTTTTTAACTAATTATCTGATGGCCCATATTGCAATTTACAAATTGTAGCCATGGAGTTCGCAAGGTGGATCCACTTGGAACGAATTCTCGGCATGACACCAGTTTCGAGATAGTAATTCCCGAACTTTGCGGAAAGATGCATTGGCGTTCCAGTTAATTTTGTGCTTCAATGCAAAAAGCGACGTTTTAAGAACCTAACTGGAACGCCAATGCATTTTTCCGCAAAGTTCGGGAATTAATATCTCGAAACTGGTGTCATCCCGAGAATTCGTTCCAAGTGGATCCGCCTTGCGAACTCCACGGCTACAATTTGTAAATTGCAATATGGGCCATCTGGTGATTAGTTAAAAACGTAATTAGTTTATTTTTAGTAATTATTCGAGTATGCATTTCAATTTCTTGTGCAAGTTATGTCCGCCTCTTCGAGTAGACCAGCTCATGAACTATAATTGTGCTATCTGCCACAGGCAACCTATAAGAACTTTTGAAAGTGTTCGCTAAAACACCCTGTATAATATATATATATATATATATATATATATATATATATATATATATATATATATACATATATATACAGTACATCAACAAGACTAGCGCCTCGACGGGTCTATTGTATATACGGTGGGATCATTAGGAAGTTTTATGGAAATTAAAAATTGCCTGTTACAGATAATATCATTCTAGTCTTTATTCTGAATTATTCAAAAATGAGGAAATAAAGGAGAAATTGAAACACATACAGATATTCAAGTCATTAAAAAAATCGCGAATCAACTTCCATATTGCCCACTTTCCGGTACATATTGTGCTTTACGAATTGTAACTGGTGAGATTGCGAGGCATATCCACTCGCAATTAACTCTCAAAATGACACCCGTCTGGAGATAGGCGCCATAAAGCCCGCCGTAAAAATGCACTCATTTACATACATTATTAAGAAAACCCGCCGGGGTGGCTCAGTCAGCTAAGGCGTTGCGCTGCTGAGCACAAGGTAGCGGGATTGAATCCCGGCCACGGCGGCCGCATTTCGATGGAGGTGAAATGCAAAAACGCCCGTGTGCTTGCGCTTTAGTGCACGTTAAAGTACCCCAGGTGGTCGAAATTAATCCGGAGCCATCCAGTACGGCGTGCCTTATAATCAGAACTTGTTTTGGCACGTAAAAAACCCCAGAAAGAAGAATTATTAGGAAAACGCTATTTGATGCATTCAAGCACCAATGTAGCTTGAACACCTATGCATTCGATCGCACATTTTGGGAAATTGTACCTCGAAAATGGTTTCATACAGGAAATTAAATTCAAGCGTACACATCTTGGGTATTCACTCGATACGATCGGTAAATCAATTGCAATGTCCCGTAAAGTGAATACTTAAGAAAGTTATTAGTCAATTCCTGTTATTAATTTTAATATATGTTCTGATTTTTCATGGTAATGTAGCTGCATCAAATATTCCAGACCAATGACAAGAATTGTGATATCGGCCCAAGGCAATTTTTAATATTTCAGCAAAACTTAAAATGATCCCTCCGCATAATAAATTGCAGCCATATGGCAATACGTATCCTGTTCTGCATTAAATCGAGGTGTACGCCTTCTGAACTATTGTTCTTTCTTTTAATACTAACATCGAGGAACATCGTGACTTTCCTGAACTTACATCTTTGACATGGAACGTCTTTAAGTTCGATTAGCCTAGGCGGTCGCTTGCTAGAACTGAATACCCGAAAACGTATATTACTATTACCGCAGAATATCTTTGCAACTGCTTTCCAACGCGCTCTAAGTTGGTATCGATGTGAAGAAAAAGAAGCCATTACTTGATCACGCATTGGTCACGTGCACAGGTGGAGCTGTTTTCGATCCACGCATCCCGCAATCAGTGCTAAACTTAGTCTCTCGCTCCGCGTCCCGAGAGACATATATCCCGGCAGTGTGTTTTTCGACCGAAGCGGGAGTGGTCGCGTTTGTGAAAGATAACTCATCCATAATAGGTAAAATGAAGTAAACTGAAACCTGCTCTCATAAGGAGTAAGAAGAATTACGAGTGTGCAATTTGTTGCAGAATTTTGTAGTTTGCTCGGCATTGGTGGCCCCGCGTTCGACACGTAGGCTCAAGAAATGGCGCGAGGAGACCGAAGGAGACTGAGGCAGTATGACTGAGGGATTCGAACGGGCGTCCACCATCTTTGACCATGGCGATCACACTGCGAATAAGGAAAAATATCGACTGCAAGATTACATCGTAGGACCCTGCCTAGCTGTATTATAAGGTAAGTATGACAGCTTTGTAATCCGTGAACACATGTCAGTCATGTATTTGGTTGGGTCAATTCTCCACCCTAATACCCATATACCACAGCAGAACACCCAAGATTTTTCGTGTAGCCTACTGAGGCTTTGTCAACGAAACAGCCTATCCGATTTTCGTAACTGCAATTAAGTGTCAAAATACTCAAATTATTCGCAAAAAAGAGCAAGAAAAGATCAGATGTGCGTGCACACTCCCGGGGACAATTATTAGATAAAAAATTCCGCTCACGTGCTCTAAGTGCTACACTATGTTACCCTGCTACCGACCGAGCACCAATATCAAGGTGATGTGAGGAATTCGGCAAATGACTATTCTCCATTCATGATGTTTGAAATAATCAAAGTGATTTAGGTATTATAGTAAAATTTTTTCGGTTAGCACATGCACATCCGGAAGATGTAGCCTAGGGTAACATGTTTGTCACCTTTTTTTCACTTACTTTAACTTATGATGACACTACATTCAATATACCAAACTTACCTTGCACGAAAGCAACACTCAGCCCAATAAAAATTGTATACGAAATGTTCATCGCGGATATAGCGTTGGCTGACTTGATCCCGTAAAATTGCGCGGCATTCTTGAGTTTACGATGGTGCTTTTATATCCAAGTCATTAAGGCTGCCTCACACAGTCTAATTAGTGATGAAGTGCTGCGTCTTTCTTCTGTTTGAATTCTTGTGTTATTGGCGCATGTGCACAGAAAATGAGCGCTAATCACGCACGTGCTTACTCACTGCATATTTATTCACTAATGGGACTAACTCTGCGACCTATGAGACAACTTACAAACCATTAAACCATTATTCTTTGTGAGCATCAGTTCAAAAACGTCATTTATTATTGCACTTCAACGTAAGTCTGCCATGAACAAAAATTATGTATACCTTGGGGCCTCCCAAGAAACCTTAAAATATTTCAAACCAAGCTCCTTAGTTCCAAATTACGTATCTTATTAGCAATTCCGTGAAGAATTGACCTATACCAGACAAACAGGAATGGCCTGTTATTCTGTAACAACGTTTTCGATGCCATTAACGCCCTTGCGGATGCAATAAAAACACCTCACGCAGAGCTAATACCTACTTTTAATGAAGTGATAGCCAACCAAGAATACTTGAAGAGCGCGCTACTTGTATGAATGCGAGACTGGCGACCATGGAGAAGAAGTTTACTGCACTTAAAACCCAGCGGAAAGCTGCTTATGTTCAACGAATCACTGCTAAAACCATGAAAAAAAAGAGATATTTATCGCCACACTCCCGGTTCGACGATTTCTAGGATGAGTCAAGGAGGGAAAACCTGATCTTGAACGATCTACAGAAACTTCGGCCGAGTCTCAAAAGAATATGCATTCAATTCCTACGCAGCTCTACGTTCTGCAGTTGCACCAAAGAGAAAGCGAGTGACCGCATCGCTTAGCTTCATTTGTAATAAAGAAATGTCGACCAGTAGTTCAGTAAGCTTTCCTCATAAAAAGCAAAGGATAGCTCGATGACTAAAAAAAAGTAACTAAGGGGAACCAGTGCACCGATTCAAGGAGACATCTTTCAGGCAACCCCAATAACTGCAAGTAAACTAATGTATTTTGGTAAATATACGGTTCAACAGTGTCCTCTCAGGTACAAGAAATATTCTATGAACAAAGCCTGCTATGTGTAATGTCTACAAACTGATACCATTTGTGAACTTCAGCACAGTAGCATCGTGTCTCTGCAGGAAGTAAACGGAACACTGTTCACCCTTCGCGTTTCACGAACATCCGTTCCATCAAGAATAGGCGTGATGCTCTCTCCGCCTGATGGACCTTGTCGTAGTAGGGGAGACTTGGCTTTCTCAGCCGATTAAAAATCCTGAAACGTTCGCATTCAACAAGGTCAAAAATGTTTAAAGAAAGGATTGAACGACACGATGTGGCGGTGGTATCTTAATCGCTGGTTCCTCTGATATCATTACTAATGATGCACACGTGCCTTCACCGATTGAACTCCTCTGCTCTTGTGTTCCCCTAAATAAAAAAGACGTCACATCTGCTACTTGTTATTGACCGCCTGAACGCACGGGCGCATTTAGCGATGAATCACTTCACTGCCCTAACCATACGGTTTCTAAATATCAGTGAGACAAAATATTTCTAGCTATGATTTGCCTATTCCCGTCCCTAATTGGGCTGATGTTTTCCAATCTGTGACTATTCTCTCATCGCGCTTTACATCTCTTATTCTCATCTGTTCTATCTTTGGTTTGACACAGCTCGTTAAAGAGCCTACCCGCTTCCCAACTGCTTCTGCAAATATTCTTGAGATTGGGCTCACCAAATTACCGTTATCAGTTACACGCTTATCAACGTATCCGTGGTTTGTTAGATCACTCCCCAATTGATTTTACTGTTCTCTCACGTATACAATGACCTTCAAAGCAGCAAGAAAATTTGTGACTGCAACAGAGCAGATTATGCCTTAAAAACTTGAAGACCAGCAGTTTTTTCGGCATTTCTTTTTTTCACAGTGTTAAGAAAGTTATATTGGAGAAAAGTGGTGTGTTTTCAAGAACAAGGTTGAAACGCGAATTCAAAAGCATATTCCGACCAACCAATTCTTTTGATACCATCGGGTTTCTTGGTTCATCATATATTGAAAGTGCTTTCTCAACCCATTGATGCCCGATTTATTTTAAACTCGTGTAAAAAGTGTGAAACCATGTGGTTTATCTAGTTCTGCACCTTTAGAGAACTACAATGAAAAACTTCATTGCGCTGCTGCATTTCTCAAAATTAGTATGTCGCGAATTCGCAATGCTGGGCATATCATCCATATTCGGCCACTGGTGAAACTTTATGTACGCGGGCACGTACCTTAAATTGACTGGTTTTTGTCCTCTGAAACAGTTTTCATCTTTGTAACACTTTAAAATTCGGTTTTGCTTGCTCAAACGGCGTTGAGGTTGAAAGAGGAGCTTTTGTTCTTACACGAACATTGCACGTGGAGCACATGGACACTGTCTGTTCTTTGATTGGGTTGTCTGCACCTCTGCCATGTGTATTTCGCAAGTGACCAATTCCCCGCTCTCATCGGGGCGCCAAAATTTGAAACTGCTTTCACAAGGCATTACTTCTACACTAGGGATAATTTCACAGACAATGAAAGTCTGTCGCATTGCTTTGGAGAAGTGTCGTTTTGCTACTATGCAAAGTGTTGCTTCACAGAAAAATAATGAAATATTCAACCCGACAATACATGGCATGACATGACAAGAACTTTATTTGAGTCCTGAGGAACTTAGGTCTAGGCGAGCCGAAGGCTCCCCCAGATTAAGTCGGTGGCTCCGCCCACGATGGGACCGGGAGACCAAGTCCCGTCGCGACGTCGTGGGCCCTCTGGACAGCCTGGAGTTGAATTTGAAGATTGTTGCTCTTGAGGGATTCCTCCCATTGCTCTTTCGTGATGGGTGGAAAGGGCGTTAAGGGCTGGGTACAACCAGAGCATGTGATCAAAAGAGCATGAGTCATGACCACATTTGGAGCACGACTATGAATGGTCAGGGTCTATCCTGTTAAGGGACCGGGGAGTGGGGTACGAACGGGTTTGCAGAAGTCTGAGTGTGCTAGCCTGAGGTTTGTTCAATTTGGGGTGGGGGGGGGGGGGGGGGGAAATGTCCTCCTGCCGAGACGATAATGGGAAACAATTTCGTGGAAAGAACATAATGGATCTTTGTGGATGTTGACCTCGTTCCGAGCCTGGCTACCCCCAACAGCGCGGTACGTGAAATCGCGCGCTATCCGACAATACACTCTCCCACTTTCAGGGAGATGCGTTTCACCGAGGTATATCTGATATCATTTCTTAATTCAGGATATGTTCATTCTCGACAATATTTCGCTTCCTAAGAGGCGCGCGTTGAGAGCGACTGCAGTTTTTGCCTTTCTTGTCCTCGTTGTTCGTGTCGATAATCGGAAAGGTCATAAAGTCTGCATGCATAGTCCTCGTCATCTTTGTCGCTGAGGCTCCTCTTATCACTGCCACCTTCCGGTGAAAGATCTGCCCTAAGCAGACTTGATCCATTGAAACAATGCGTATTAATTAAACAAAACGAGCCTTCTGTCTTCTTGTGGAGCGTGGTAATTAGTTCAAAACCTTCTCCAAGGCGTGCACCCGCGCTCGAGAAAAAACAAAGCATGCGAGCGTTATGCACACCTGCATCCTGAGGGTTCCGTTGCAGCAAAACACAGGAAACTAGGCACTGAAAACATCGCCAGCGCCACAATAACAATTGACAACTGTTTGCCTATTCACCTCATCTCTCTAGCACTGCTAAACAAGGTTCCTTTTCGATTTGTTAAGTAATAATGCCGCGTATTCTCACCTAACCGTTGGAGTGTAACGCAATGCGTAAATGCCCTTAGTCGCGAATTTCTGACATAAAGAAAATTCAGCCAATTTCACGGCTCAAAGCACGATCTGGAGCGTTTAGAACGACACGTATGCTGGGTGTTCCAACTATCATGCACCAATATTTAGAAATATGAAAATGCCACGTAGGTGGACAGAACAAAGGTAATGTTATTTGCCCTCGCTTGGCGATGCTAAGATTATTTTTTTGCATTCGGCCTAATTACGGAATTAGTCTTAATTATTCTGCTTCTCAAATAAAATATTTAGACGAAAACTATCAGTGAGAAAATTGTAGACCAACATGAAAAACTCCCCATACACCTTGCTGTTGCTCAATAAGTGCTAGATAAAAGTGTTTTTCCGAGCATGAAAGAAGCCCGCGAACACGCGCAAAATTGCCGCGCGACGGGCCGCTAGAGGCACTTTGCGTGTATTGGCGGGCTTCTTGCCCGGTATGATCAAGTAATGCAACCATGAACGCGTATTTTAGTACCATGAGAGAAGAGTGCGGCTGAAAGCATATTTCACACAGGCGATATAAATAAATGTTGGGTTTATTTGGTCTTTTCTCAGAAGGTAATCAAGTTTGTCGACTCAAAATTCAACTTCACATGCATGTGTTACTGTGTTGAATATTTGCTCCTGTTCCAGCTAGTCACATTGCCTAAACCGATGCGCAGCATTCGTTTGGTGCAACGAAAAATGCTGATGTTCAGGAAATGTATTTAGGCTATCCCAGTCTGTGACTTCAACGTCCTGGGCAAATTAAGTGCGAAATAACGGCAATTTTTGCGCGTTTATATTACCTCTCTTGTTTGTCAAATGTGTCCTGCACGACCCTATAACAATGTGTATAATTGCTAGTTCTGCGCTATAATGGTACTCATAAACCAACTAACTACATGGCGACTTTACATATTAATGCAAATCTTGGTAGCATGGTTAGCTGTAAACACTTTTGAAGAATATATATAGTACATATAAACCACGCAGGTGATTATTAGGTAGTGGAAGCTGTAAAGTTAAGCAGGCTACCTAGCGATTCCATACTGCAATATCACCAATGGTCACCTATTTACTGAAGTTATCTGGAAGTGACACTTGCCATGCACGACGCCTACAATATTGAAGTAGCTTTGATGTCCTATTACAACTCTACTAGCATTACCATGTTTATAACTTACCAAAGCATTCTGAAATCATCGGTGTTTTGATAACTCTGCAATGTGGCAGTGGTTGGATAGTCATACCTGCTAAGGCTCTTGTGCGGGGAACTGCTTCAGGCGCATATTTCAAACATGAATTACGGTGTAATATTTATTGAATGACATTTAAGATGGCCGGTCACCATGTACAAATATCCGCTATTATAACGACGATATCGTTAGGGCGGAAAAGCTAACTTTGAACACGAGGCACGTGACTCTAAATCAAGTATGGGGCTTTTCTTTGAAATTGAATCAACATTATAAATACCATCATCATCATCATCATCATCATCATCCTATTTTATGTCCACTGCAGGACGAAGGTCTCTCCCTGCGATCTCCAATTACCCCTGTCCTGCGCTAGCGTATTCCAACTTGCGCCTGCAAATTTCCTAACTTCATCATCCCATCTGGTTTTCTGCCGACCTCGACTGCGCTTCCCTTCTCTTGGTATACATTCTGTAACCCTAATGGTCCACCGGTTATCCATCCTACGCATTACATGGCCTGCCCAGCTCCATTTCTTCCGTTTAATGTCAACTAACAGCTAACTTGAACACGAGGCACGTGACTCTAAATCAAGTATGGAGCTTTTCTCTTACCATTGAATCAACATTATAATACCATATATCTAGCTAATTGTTGCTGAAACAAGCACATAGAGTATTTAGCACATCCCGTAAGACTACGTTCGGTATAGTTACCTTCCATGACAGCAACAATCACTACAACCAATAACGTGTACGAAACGATCATCTCTATGTAACGCACGTTGAGCCGTTACACGTAAAGATTTTTTTCCGTTCTTCAGGCAGCTCCTAGCAATTCGTTTCAAAAGAAGTTCATGCATTATATATGTGGCGGATGTGCTGCGCAATCCTTAGATTTAGGTGTTGTCACTCACAACGTCCCGCTCATTTGTTGCCGATTTTCTCAGTTGTTTACTCAGATCGACACGTTATTCCGAGAGTCGTCCACACATGCTGATAATATTTGGCATCTTTCAGGCAAAAAAGTGCTCATTTCGTTGACTGTAACATATAATTAAGTGAATATAACTAAATAAATAAATATGACGCCAGCTTCGCATATTAGTGTGTAGTGACAAAATTTCGATAATTGCACTAAATAAAAATATTATCCTGAACTGTCTTGTCAGTGGCAGCATGTTAATAACATTCATATGGGAGTAATCACTACCAGCGTACTCTAGAACAACACTTATTGAAACAGCACAGAGTATCTTCTCTTTGCTTGAAATTGAAAGTCTGCCTGTATTGCTAAATGTTAAAATACACTTGCAGCTTCCACAGCTACACCATCTCCCAAAGGTGAAAAAGTCCTCAGCATGTCATTGACATCATCATTGCAGTATTTCTGCGCTGCCAACTGCATACAGTGGCATTAAAGTTCAGTGGCAAGTTCAGTGCAATTAAAGTATAATATCAAGGCTAGAACTCACGGATGCGTCAAAATGTTCTGACGTAGATGCCTAATCGTTTGGTATTTGAAGGTTCCTGCTATATATGTCGTCAGGCACTCATGAGTGGCTCTATAGGCCTACAATTTGCATTGTTAAGTGTTTTGACATTGGCATTTAGATCGCATAGATTCTATCCTAATGCTATCACCCTTTCGGTGCTACCATTGCAGCATGTTTTCCAAGCATGCCTGAGCTGAAATCTATGAAACACTCTCCATTCCTGCGCTGCACTTTGGTCATCTGTTGTGCGATAATAACCACATTGTAAGCTCATCTGACCCAATATCTTGCTTCAATGAATGCATATCTATGCGATCTTCGAGCGACCTTGAAGAAACCTATTCCTTAGACAACTTCACGCGTTCTAGATTTGAAGTGGATGGCCGGAACTTATTCAAGTGCTAGGGAAGTCATTGCTGCGTAGGTAAAGAACTTAATCTACTTTACGGCGGCGTTGGCTCGACTCGCAACAAAGATTTTTGTTTTGTGTCCTGCACAGAAACCATTAGAGGAAAGAACGAGAAATACTCCTGCTGCTCACGGATCTATTCTCCGCTGCTCCTGTTTCTACTAAAAACACTTAGGTATACTATCCAGTTTTAGATACGGACTAGCCAGCAACATTTGCAATGTTTTGATGCTACTTATAAACGTCTTGATATCTTTTAAAACAGCAGCACAGGGAAAAAGTGTATGAAGCAATGCGTAAAGCCTATAGGAAAACTGCACTATTGCAATATCCTGTCAATATCACAGAAGTAGTAATACTTAACCAAACGATTGGCGAAATAAAAAAAAACAAGTTTGCCTTGGTATTTTGCCTGATCTATTGTTTCAGCTCTAGAGATTTTTGCAAAAAGAGCCTGCTTACTGAGGATTTCGTATTATTCGTCTTAGCTGTGATGCTTCATCTGCATTGTTGTTGAAAAGCGCCCCTGAAAATTTCTGCAATGAGCTATTCTATGAAATGAGCTTTGTCTCATTTGTAACTTTTTATATACTGGATATCTAAGCAACCATTGGTCTGAGTATTAAAACAAAAAAACATGGATCATTTCTCCGGAACCATATAAAGCATACAGTTCTACATGTCGCCAGCAAAATTTGTTGATGACATTTTTTGCTAAATTGCAAAAAACACATTATTGGTTAATAATGACACTTATTGCCAGCATATGAATTAAGAAACTTGAGACAGTTACAAAAACATGCAACTGTGATATCTTGAGCAATATGCAAATAGCGTGCATAATTTTTCTGAAGTTTAATAGAAAAGCTCGCGATACATTAGAAATACCATGTGATTCCCGTATCCCGAAACCATCGCATGATACGGCCTCACGTGCAGGCCTAGCCGAAATATAATAAAACAGTTGCAGAATGGATTCACGATGATTGTCCAAGTGAGCGACTGTTTGACAACATATCTATAATGTTTTTAAAGGTTCATTTTTCTAAGGACTATTTGTCAGCCACCTGAAGGGAATGACAAGTGTGGTGTCAGATTGGAGTACCTAGGTGCTAGAACGGTAATGAAGGAGTTTGACTTGTCTGCTCTTGCCCGGACGCCTATTTCTATTTGCGCCCACGTACAGCGCTGGACCGCTGGCGCCACGCTGCGCCGCTCGCGCGTACCGCGTTTCTAGGTGGTTGCTTTCGCCGAGGGCGCTCGAACGCAATCATATGGTTCGCAGGAATGCAAGTTGTGGAAGGTGGCTGTATGGCTGAGTGGTTACGGCGCTCGCTTCAGGATTATCAGTTCGCGGGTTCGTATCCCGCCCTGGATAGGATTTTTTTTCTTAACATCACGCTTTTCCTTTTTATCCCCTTCTCTGTTTGCCAGCGCGGTCGGTTGAACCCCGGTGCCACGGAGGAAGCCGTGGTGCCGGGTGCCGACGCGAAGCGGTGGTCGTTGGGGTCTTGCGGAGCGCAGCGTAGCAACACCCCAAATAACAAAAATACTGCTCCTGTCAGGTATACTGGTCCCTCCCTGATAGTGAGATTATATTTGGATCATCAAAACAGTGATGCGTTTATTTAGGAATACCACCGATCCCCTAACAGCAGGCTAGTCACTACCAGCCCAGCGTGTTCTCCGTCAACGCCTCCTCCGTTCCAACGGCGGCGGCTAGAAACATGGTACGCGCGAGCGGCGCAGCGTGGCGCCAGCGGTCGAGCGCTGTACGTGGGCGCAAATGGAAATACGCTGCCCGGACGGTGATAGAATTGTGTTCTCTGCCCGAAATGTCAGAATAATTCCTGCACGTGAAACAGGGAACAGCTTACGCGTGCCATAAAAATCAAGTGAACACACTTCCTTTCTGAAGTATACACCTGACGTCGATGGAGGTGTTTCATGAAGGCAGCAGAATGTATAGTCGACATGTTTTTGTTGACGGCATGACATGAGGATGGCGACTGTGGTGGTAGCGGCACAACAATGGCAATGTCATGACGGTGAAATAATGATAATGAAGATGGTGACAACGTGGACGACTGAAGCATGACGAAAAGAGCGTGACAACCACAAAATCACGACAACGTGACGACGATGGCACGATCATGTGGCGTAGTGACTACGGAGGGAATACGGCGGGGAAACAACGGCTGCACAGCTGGGCTTTCTTCTCAACTTGTTTTCTTCACGAATGCTAGATATTTCTCCTATCATTAGCATTAAAAGCATCCGAACTCCACGCACTGTGAGAGTCCGTCTAAGCGAAGCTGCAGTGAGCACGCAAAGCTAAATGGCGCATCTAAAAAACACGCGGCGGGCTTGGGCGACAACTGCGCCTGGCGACGGCGAGCTAAGGTGGTCTAGAAACGCAAGAAGGCGCAAAAAGGGGCTGCTTGGATTGTTTCACGAGTTGTATTAGGCTCGAATGACACGGCAAATTCTCAGGGAACGGCAAAATAAAACTCGTTTAATGTCTCCTTAATATACACGCATGCGTGGTCAATGGTGGATGACACTGCTTTCCAATATTTCATTAGAAAAAAATAGAAATGAAAAATATTCAGAGCGCCTATATGGTTAACGGCACGAAACAATGCAAATATTCTCGATGATGAATATATTTCTTGAGATCACATTGCTTTGGGCACCAGGATAAACAATTATGTAGAATGATTTATTGTTGCTAGAATGCTGAACACCGCTTTCAGGCCTATGAAATATTCAGAAGCAAGCTGCTTTTTCTTTTATCTACATATTGATTTGTAGAAAGGGATCGACGCATTTGGTTGACCTAACCTATGTTGACCTATTCTATGTTTAAAAGCAACGTTTTCATCTCTAAAGAAACACCATATAAATAAGACTGCCTGAAGACAGTACCAACAGCAAGAAATAATTGAGTCCGCTTTATAACCAGTCACAGGGTTTGAATAAAGGTGGAGTTTGAAATATAAAAAAGATATGAGTTAAGAAACCTTACAAGCACTACAGAAAAATAGTTGACCAGTCACCATCGCCAATGTATTACTGTTTAATAATATAAATGGAGCAAACCAGGGTTTTGGCTAGTCAGCTGCACAACATTCTCAACTAAATTTCACTGGAGTGTTATGATGACTATTTTTCAGTTCCTTTTTCTACTCTTTTTGTGAAGTCATTCAACACTAAAAGGTCTGTACTTTTGTTCACTCGAAAAAAAGAATTATTTTTGTACAGGTACGCTTCATAATAAAGAGGGGAGAGCTGCGTGCGTTTAAAGGTAACAGAAAGACTCGCATTGGTGGTCAGCTAGCGTGGAGAGAAATGTAATAAAGAAAAAAAATCAGTTTAGAATGGGGGTGGAACATGAACCCGAAAGAAGATAACTATGCAGACGAATATTTTGCTGTGCCGTAAATCAAATTTGCTGCAAAACGTTTAGTTTTATTCTTGAAATTATGGTACGTTTAGCTTAAACACCAATTCGACTAAATCATTCATGAATTAAATGAAACTCTCCCTGAGCTAAGCTCTTCAATTAGACAAGCCATTGATGTTCTGTGACAGACAGACAGACAGGAAACTTTATTTTGTCCTAAGGGACTACTTTGTCGTAGTCGCGGGACGCACCTGCACCGGGGGCGGAAGACCGTGATCTTGAGCCCTTTCGCCGGCCCTTTGGACAGCCCGAAGCTGGACTTGAAGGTCGTCGCCCTTGAGTGAACTTCAAGGATGAACAGCGTGTTACCTTGTAACGTCTTGCTAACTACACTGTTTCTTTTGCACTTGCACAGTCCTACCTTACAGATGTTTTAATAGGCTGATTTCTGTGCAGGTTGTGTCCAAATCCAAGTAGTAAATTTTTATTTATCACTTTACGCAGCACTACGTATAATATTCATTGCTGAATTGGTCTCAAGAATATTATTATAAATTAGACTGATACGCACCAATGGAGAGATGATGAATGGCAATGTTCTCCCCTTTTTATGTCATATTCATGCTGTTCAATTAGCGTGCTGCACGTTTCGCAAATCAGATTTTATTCGCGAGTAAACACAGACAGGCGATTTCATTTCTTAACATATCATCACAGTGATTAACTTATTTCTTCTACTACGCGGTGCCTCTAAAATTGAGCTTTGTTTGCGCGGTATGTTTTAAACAATAAATTTTATGTTTTAAAAAATAAAACATTTCATGAACTTTATTTATGAGCGTATTCCGCGGTGAACTTCAAATATTATTTGGAGGTGTGTGAACTTTGAGTATGTAGCACCGTCAATTTCGGTCCGGATGTAGCTGCAAGAAGACAAAGTATATGTTCAGTCACTTGGTTTTCCGTTGAATCATGATAGCTTAGTTCTATAAGAAAAAGTAGTCTTAATATTTCGGCAATAAGACGACTTTGTGTCTTTTTGTATTTTTTCTGTTTCTGTCACAGTCACTTATTGTGCCGCTTCCAAAACCACCATTGTGTAGATTTTTATTGAGAAATAAATATATAGAGGTTTGCAATGCGTTGCATGAAATCTTTACTCATCAAAACTAAAATGGCATTGCTTGGCTGTTCAATTTTCTTGTAGTGAAGCAAGGCCGCTTCAAGGTTCAAGACGTGCCACAAAGTATTTCATTGCTGTTTTTTTTTCAAGCTGAGTTACTGATATATAACTTTAGCCTTAATATTTTACAAATGAATTCGAGTATGTTAAAATAAATATGTTGCTATACAGATTTAGCAGCCCTTACTTCATGACTGTAGTTAGCTTCTTGAATATTATACAGCTTTGTGCCTTTACCACCAAAAACCATTGAGTCAGCTGGCAGAACGTTTACAGAATCACTGATGAGGAATCTTCTCTTGAATGCCATTGTAGAAGTGCTGGTGACTGTTGCTTTATGCGTCTGCAAGATGCAAAATTCATGCACCAAGAGGTGCTTGGCAAGCATATCTCAGCAAACGGAAAGGATGCCTAGAAAAATATCATGAGGAAAAAACAGGAAGAGTGCTGAACTAAATACTCAGCACCCTTCCTATTCGTGGTTTAGTCCGCCTCCTTTACTGTTGTTTTCTCTGCGCCTGGCCCCATGACTTTTTCTAGATAACATTTCCGCATGCTGACAAAACCTTACCAATCACCATGCTCCTACATTACCAACACATTACTCTTATTAACCAGGTGGTGGTTCAGTGTAATGGTGACAAGGTAAACTCGGAAATTTCGCAGCACGTGAAATAAATGTCAGATAAGGAACCCATCCAAAATGTACACATAAAGCAGGACTTGCAACATCGGTTTTCACTAGGGGAATTTGGCTTGACCAAGCCATACTGAGTATGTAATTTTGAGATGGGTTCTGAGCATACTCAGTATGTAATCTTTTCTTTTCACGCTTTCGCCATACCCTCCTCCTCCGCTTTCCTCCTCGCGCTCTATTCGGTGTCGCCGCTTATTTTATCCCCGCTGCGCTGTGCGCTCCGCATTCGCTCTTTCATCCGCTGCGCTCGTTCTCTCGGTTATCGCGACGATCGATGCACCAACGGGCACCTAAGAGCTGCGCTCTCAAAATACGCTATTTAAATTGAACTTTGAAAGGTGCTTAAGTAGTGTCTGAAATAATAACGGAGCCTATATAGAGCTGTAACATTATACTGCAATATTGTGCAGAGTGACTAAATTGCAAGGGCCCACTATTTCGCCACCATCCGAGGAGCGCTTCCGCAGTAGGCCTTCACGTCAGCAAGCACAGGGGGGCCCGCGAAAATGGCGGGTTCGCGGGCAGAAAGTCAGAAGATTGTGCGACAATCTTTATATATATTTCTACTGAAATGAAATACATTGTGTCGTACCACTAGAAAAAGCTATTTAGAGTGCGCAAAAAATTCACTGACGATTACGATACACCATAACACGAAATTTAAGCTCAGCTGTATACATGTTTTCATTTCGCGATATACTGACTGGGACGGACAATCTGCCTCGTGCAGCAAGTTACAAACGCAGCGAAGTGTAGCGCGCCTGCCTCGCAAATTGGGATATCGCGAGAGGCAGCGCGTGGGTGACGCGTGGGCGCGATTGACAGCAGCCGTCTCAGACAGACCTCCGCTCACGCAGCGCTTTGTTTCCATACAGACGACGTGCGTTACTCTGCGAGCCCGTCTTGCGCGGCACTATGCATTTCTTCTCACGCTTTCGGACAAACCCTGCTCCTCCTCTTCCCGCCTCATGGTTCCTCCACTTTCCTCCTCGCGTTCTCTTCGCTGTCGCCGTCTTTCATCCCCCGCTACGCTCCGCGTTCCGTCTTTTACCCTTCGCTGTGCTCGTTGGCTCGGTTACGAGGGACGCCGACGCTCGCCGTATGAACGGGCGCCTAAGAGCTGCGCTCTAAAACAACAAAAATACGCCTTAGAAATAAATTGGAATCCACTGGCCTCAATTTATCGCCGGAAATGTGCATATATTGCATAGCATTGTAGATCTGCCAGGCCAATCGAATAAGTAATGTTCATGTACGCACGCTGCTTGACGGAGGTTATAAAACAGAAGCTGCCACATTTTGTTCTTTTTGAGTCTGAATTTCTATGGCGAATAAAGAATCACGTACTTTCTACACTACTTTTGGTTTTCTTGAACAGGCATGCACTTTAAAGCACTTCCGAACACTGCATTGTAACCATATACGGCTTACTGCACGATCTAGTACAATCCTGATACTGATGCCACTTGTGACCCCAAGGTGTAAATTTAGGAAGTCCAGGAATTTGCTCCTACATCGCTGCATGTTTCGTTTTACTTTAATGGTAAACTATAAAGGTAGCAGAATTTGTTTATATAACACTAGTCTTTGTGGTTAATTTCACCTCCGTAACAAGGTCTTTCATGTCTTAGGATACTGCCTTTATTGGTGCCGGCTGAAACTATATAGTCAACTATTAAAAAGAACAAGCAGAATCTATCTCTTGATGACAGTCGCGGTTATCAGCTTAGCATTGAAGCAGTATAGCGACACAGTACATTGCCAGCGTAGAAAGGAGTTATGTATTAGGAGTGCTGGCCGCGGAATTTCGTTTTTGCGCTTCTCTAAGAACACTCGACGTCATCTGGCTCTGCCGCCGCGAAGCCTGCTCGTGACTTCCGAAATGATGGCGTGCCATTGCGCGCAAAAGCTAAGAATTGTATCCCTCTCTGGCAGCATACCCAATGACACATATTGAGTGACCCAAGTTGGCGATATGTTCATTGAAAATAGGCACATACCCACTGCGGTCGTGGCGTAGCTCGTTTAAGCGTCGACGTCACAGGCGTTCATTGACACGTGGCCCATACCCAGTGAAATTTGGGCGCAGCTTGCTAATGCGTTGAGCTGCTGCTCGAGAAACCTTGTCAAGTGGGATTAGTTAAGCGGAACACGGCAAATATTTAATGGTTTTTATAGTTCGGTTGTGAAAAGCTCCCACTCCCAAAAAGTCAGTCACTTTACCATACCCTAAACAGGATGAAGGCGAAAAGCGTGCGAGCTCACGAGGCATTCATTGCCTTACATGGCGTTTTCATTCTAATGCGTTGTTTCTTTTTATTACTTGTTTTCTCCCACCAAAGGTCGTTGGCTCGAGTGTCGTAATTATATCTTAATTAGCTGCGCCCTAATTATATTCGCCATAATTAACACCAAAGGTCACGGGTTTGACTCCCACCAAAGGTCGTGGGTTCAAGTGCCTTAATTGACTTTGCCTTAATTAACACCAAATGAAATGGATTCGACTCCCACTAAACGTCGTGGGTTCGAGCCCCGCCAATGGCCATGGGTGGTACCCTCAATTTTGGCGCCATTGAATTTCTGGTGCCATAATGCCGGACCGTAAAGTTTTCGTCCCATGAGCCGCCTAATGATTTAGCCTTAATGACCTCGTATAAATGCAGTCGGGCTAATCTCCCGCTGTACTCCTGCTACTACACGCTGCTTCCCACTTCCGAAGCTGGGCCATCTATAGGCGACGCCTATTAAGTCTATGTTCCGTGCGACGTCAACTGCGCGGAGCATCAGAGATAATAAAAGGATAATCTTTATCAACATAGAGCGGCACATTACGAGTGGCAGTTACCTATGTTACAAAACTTGGGGTCAGAAGCGTTCACTAATCAGCGGCGCACACCTACTGACCCATGCAGTGACCCATATGGGTATCAAGCAGCTTCAAGAAAGAGACGCGCAGACTGAGTGGCCCAAGAGCGGCAGCAACAGTCGGCGAATTGACCTTCGTGCTGCCTCTCGCTTCAACCCGAATTAAGCGGCGTGGACACAGCGCACACGAAGCTCAGCTTCGGTGCACCTAGACTCTGTACTCATATATACAGTGCTGCAAGTAAGAGAGAGAGGGAAGCTTTTGCGAAAAAAAAAAAAACTCATTGCAGATCGAGAGGTGCATACCCATGCCACATTCCCAGTCCCTTTCCTCTCGAGAAATCCTTGCCGGCGCTAAAACGTTTCTTCGAACAAGGGTATCTACCCAGTTCCGCATCTACAGTGCCCCATCTCCACGCGAAAGAGGTTCGTTGAAGAGAGGCACATAGGTACACAGTGCCACGTACCCATTAATCCAAGTTGGTGCGACGGTGCGTTCCGAACCCTGTTCCCTCTGCAATACATTTCGCTGCACAAGTCATTTTTCCATGAAGTTCTCAAAAACATTGTTCTCATTGGTGTAAAACGGTGAAAGACATAGATAGATAGATAGATAGATAGATAGATAGATAGATAGATAGATAGATAGATAGATAGATAGATAGATAGATAGATCGACAGATAGATAGAATTACATACATACAGACAGCCCCCGGAAAGTGCATGAAGGACCCTAAAAATGCTAATCTCAATATTATGGTAATATTGCAATTACTGTCGGTGTAGCTATGTCGCCCAACCGTTTTGTGGCCTACCAGGGTCACTGCATAGCCCATGGTCTAATGGGTAGCATCTCGGGCTGCTGTGCTGAGAGAACAATGCTCCAAATCTACCTGTCGACCAGCTTGGTTATCTGCGCACGTGGTAATGTGTAAACATGGGCCATTCTTGCACGAACCTCTTTCCCGCCAGCATGGGTCATGGCTGATGTGGGAGTCGGTGTGCACCGCTTGTCTATGGAACTCTGTCATGCCGACTTGCAGCCCTGGATACGTGCCACGCGGTCTGTGCTGGTCTTCAGGTGAACCTCGTGGATACAACTTGGGTCGCTGCGTATGTGCCAGTAGGTGTTTGCCGGTCTTCGATGAACCTCTTTGACACCAACTTCTATAAGGCATGTGCCACTGGGAATGTGTTGCAACATAATGACAAAAAATGTCCTTCAAATTTGTACGATGTTGCGCGAAATCGGAATGCACGTGACACGTTTTCTTCAAGGACCGCAACCTTATGCTTTAGCGCGCTGCGCCACCAATGCACCACGTTCAGCACCACCAATAGGATCCACGTTTCAATTAGCATCGTTCACGCCAAAAGCCTTATCGGCACCCGTCAATAACAAACGGTTTATGTGCCGTTCTTCAACGAAACTGTCGCCAACTTGGGTCACTCTGTATGCACCATTGAGTATGGTGCATGCTAGGGAGCAATCAAAAGCACCGGTGCGCCAAGCATGTTGTCGCGGAGGCCACTCGCGTACTTCTCAGGAGCGCCACTATGTGGCGCACCATGTCCGGAAAGAAGCCGGAGAAAGGCGGGCTGCTGCATGAAGCGTTTCTGAGCCACGCACCAACACGACATGCATCACGGAGGCCACGCGTAGGCTTCGCATCGGCGCTACTAGATGGTGCCTAGTGTTCCTAGGGAAGCACTAAAGAACAGTCTTGTGGCAGTACACACTTTATACCTAGGTCGTTTCCACGGTTGCATTACCTTGTGTCGCCACATTGATTCAGTGAAAAACGCTTTACCATCTACAGACATCGTGATACTGGTTCTTCCGAATTATTTCTCAATTTATTTGCATTGGGGGAACGTTAGAGCGTAATGTTGTAGAGATAAGTCGACACCAAGCTCAACAACGGCTTAGCGCAATAAAGAAAGCACAATTTGTCAAATGAAAAGGGGACAAAACTGTGCTCACCAATATATAGGGAGGTATAAAAAGAGGCGTTATTGGTATGTGCTGTTTAAGGCACGTAGATGCTGCGAAAAAACAAGATTCATTGTTGAACAATAAAATTGTCAGTAACAGATAATTATAATAGTATGTATATACAGGGCTCCTATTTTTTTCTTTATTTTTTTACACAATACAGATTGGCAAAGCAGTTCTGCGAAATCCCACAAGTTGGAGTAAGTATCGCGAAATGGCGAAATTGTCATCCACCTGAATGTAACCCGAAGCTACAAACAGGTGTAGCGAAGCGAACGTGACGGCATTGGAGATTACTTGCTAGGCGCGGAGGACGTACATTGTCATGGATCACGCAATTTCTAGAAGGCTAAGGACAGAACTTGTTCATTGCATTTTTTGTTGCAACTTTGGTGGTAGTGTTCTATATAAGGAGGCAGTTCTATTTCGATGCGTCCATATTTTTAAAATATATTGAAATTCGCCAACCCACTCCTCATATTTATCATTAAATTCCAGCGTTTTAAACACAATACCCAAACCGAGTGCGTCGAGAGCGCAGGGCAGGTGGCTTGCTACCAGGGCGGAATGAAACGCCCTGTGCTGCAAAGTGCCACGAAGTTTTGCAACTGGGCCTCTATCAAATATTCTAATGGCATGCGTTTCCTGGCAAGCGTCTGCAGCTAATGCAGTATAACCATATGTCTCGTTATGCCATTCGTAAAACTCCTCCTGGGTCGTTTATATCTGCCGTGATAAAGCGGGACTACCTTTTCTGCTCTCCGGACAAGCCTACTTTCAATTTGTCGTAGATTGGGCGCTGGAACTCAATGAGGGATATGTCGAATTAGGTGTGATTTTCATTATTTAAATCATAAAGGCATACCAAGAGGTGAATGCCTCCAACTTTACCATATAAACAACTGCCCCTGCATTTGAATTAGAATGCTAATTAATGTTTTTGTATCGATACGTTCCTTAAAACTATGATTATTGCGGCACAATATCTCTGCCTTGCCTGACAGCTCCTGTGCAAAAGCGCCACGTTCTCCACACTCATATACGCTTTGTAAAACAAGTCTCAGTTTCGCCCGAAAGGCGAATAAATGTTTGGAACATTTATTTTTACATGTGTTTGTATTCGAGCATTCATTACATAAGCCCTACAAAAGTAGCTTTGCGCACTAATTACCGCGATACATTGAGCCACATAGTTACGTTCTTTATTAGGGAAACCAGGGCATACGTACTTCTTAGCAATATACAGCAGCAAGCGGTATTTTTTATGTTAACTTTGACTCGATCAAGAGAAGGTTATCTTTGATAAACGACAATATTGAGCTTATAAATTTGGAGAATTACGCTGTGTGACAAAACGACATGACGAAAACAGTTTTTTGCACGTGGCATGCCATGATAGGGAAAATAGTCGTAGTATACTCATTATTATCTTTTACTTACCTATACAGCTGTTTTAAAGTAAATTTGTTAAATACCAGCCGTGGTTTGCCTAATTAAAGTATGTTGCGTTTACCTTTGTACGAGTTGTAAGGAAGAGGCATGTAAAAGTATTTCTCAATTATGAGGTTACAAACAGGTTCGGCTGCGACGGAGAGAATGACGTCACTGACGGTATGCCCGCAGTCCGCCGTTGTCATTTGCTTTTCATGTCTCGAGTTTGCTCGGCGGCGTAGTTAGCAGCATTCGTCCACCATTGTCGCTTGCGATTCTTCGATATTCAATTGCTTCAAAATTAAATCTGTCTGTTACGTAAGACAATGAATGGCTCATACCCCCGTAAACGCGGCCTCCCCATTACGACGACAGAAAAGAAGTGAAATTCTACGCTGGAATGATGAGCGCCAACGCAACCACTCGTGGGAGCAGACGATGACGACGAATGCGAGAGCAGTGGCTGGAGCGCGTGCCGAGCACGAGCACGAGCGCAACCCGAGGGGCGCCAACAAGCAAGCAGCGGAAGAAGACAACGACGCTCGAGCGAACGCTGATGATAATAGTTTTTTCTACACACAGGCGATTTCGATAGTTCTCCGAATAGTCACGATAGTTCTCCGAATTCTCGTAATTTCCTTGGATGTTTAAGGAGCGAAGTGAAGACTGTGGGTGATATTCGTGAATAAGAAGCTCGCGAGACTCCGGGACAGAGTGAAAGTGTTCCTGCACAGAAGAAAACAAGCCGGAAGAGCACCACTTGCATTGCGCCGAATTGTAAGTTCGGCTACAAACATGCAAACCACGCGCTAAAGAATCATTGGTTTCGATGCGCTTAGACCCAGAACTTTCCCAGAGACGCCAGCTTGCCCTTCGCCATGCTGAAAAAAATGTTTCAACCACATTAGTCATGTGCCAGCGCCACTTCAAGGAGCATGTCATCGAGCGTATGACCGGCAGGAAGATTGTGCAGATTCCGATGGCGTATGTGCGGTTAGAGTGACGCTGTTCCTTCAGTGCTACCCGACGCTGCGCCTTACATATTGAAGAACATTTCTAGAAAAACAACAAGGCGAGACTCCAACGGCATGTCGGCCGTTGAAATAATCCGGAAGAGACAGCCAGCAACTCCTCTGGAGACATTAGCCAAACTTACACGCGCTCCAAGCAAATAGGATGCGAATGCAAATATCGCGTGTTCTACAGGTGAAGAATGAGTATATGTAGACAAGTGAAGAAATGAACCTGCTCAAAGGCGGCCGACGAAATGTTTGTGTGTGCAAAAGATTCAGCTTCAAGTGCAGCGGCCGCGGTTTACAACGCAACGACGGGCAGATATGCCCTGCCGCTGGCATCTTTTCTTTTCCTTTCGCCAGCTGAAGCGTTCAGGAGTCATGGGTTGTGAGCAGCATAAAATCGAAATTACGAACAGCATCATCAAGCTAATACATTGCTCGCCTGCACTTCCTTGTGACGACCAAAACTTTGCTCCTGAGCGTACTCCAGAAAACAAAAAGCACCTTACGCTGCGGCTACTCTACGTGCATTTTGAGCGCTGTGATGCAGTGAAGTGTTTCATTTAAATCTATAGTTGCAATAAAAGCTTGGTGTTGCTGCATGGTTTGCGTGTGTGACCGAAGAATTACCTGAATTATTATTGTATTCTAGTATACATGCATACGATCTTCACAAGTCCAAAACTATGATTTTTCATGCTACAAGCTACTGCTTTCATCATACATAATCGCACGACGTAAGAACTTTTTTTCTTTATCACCAACAAGTTTATAATATATTTTATAAATTTATAATAGCCCCAATACTGAAATCCTTTGGTTCAATTTCCTTCACTGCACTCAAGGAAATCGAATCAAAATATTTTAGTTTCAATATTTAGAATCAAAGGATTTTAGGAATATCAATATTTATTTTATTGTGTTTTACATCCCTTCCAGCCAAAGCATTTCTCTTGCCCATTCCGTGGTATACGAATACGCCCTGCACGTTCGTGTACAGCCCCTACATACTACATCTATTCTGCAAAGCAAACTTCGCCTTTCTCGCTTCAGAAGAACTGATGAAGGGCTATTTCGTCTATGCAAAATTTGTGCTTCTCCTCGTAGACTCAAGTTTAACGTGGTTACCGAAATAAACAGCGTTAATTGCTATTATATTCTTGAACGTCAAACGGGGAAACAAACAGGTGACGGAAAAGGCAAGTACGTTACCTTCGCAAGTGACAGAGCTCTGCTGCGTTGAGAAATTTGTAACTGTCTATGATGCCACTGTGAATGTGGTTTTCAGTTTAAATACGATGGTAAATACGCCGCAGTTGCAATGTAACGTGGCCGCAGCAGCAGACGACGCGCGCCGCCTGCGACAGGCCCCCGACCGCAGCGCCAATTTTGTCGTCATGATGCGCAGAAGCGCTGAACTACTCTTCGTGCCCGGCGGACGGCACACCTACCCATCTAGCCACCGTACCACCGGTGCCGATTGCACTCGCGCATCTGTCCTCGCCGTCGTTTTTCATGGCGCGTTGCTTCTCGGGAAGCCGGACTATACACGGTCTCCCCATTACGACGACAGAAAAGAAGTGAAATTGGAAATGGAGAATGGACACTTGTCTTTCTCTTTTTTTATATATATACATTCGAGAGGACGAGTGGACCGCCGCCTAGAGGAGCCGGAGGAAAGTAGACACGCATTACCTTTCAACGGCATCGCACTATGGGAGAGTGGAAGGAAAGGAAACTGGGTACGCAAGCACTTCGAACCCCGACAAAGTAAGGCCGGTGCGAACGTATGTATACCGACGAGGGTCGCACAGTGGCAAATCTTTAGAGCAACCTGGGGGTCCACTGATCTTGAAAATGGTGCCTATTGAAAACTAATCTAATCAAAATGCATATCCGAGGGACGCCAACGAGCCAGCTGTGGAAGAAGACGACGACGAATGCCAGAGCAGTAGCGCAAGCGCGTTCGCACCGACGAGCCAGCTGTGTAGGAAGACGACGACGAACGCGCGAGTAGTGGAACAAGCGCGTTCACGCGGGACCTGAGCTTTTGCTTACGCGCATGAAAAATCTACGGAAGCCAAGCCATAAACAGCATTGCTGTCAAAAATATATCAACATAAGTATGCGTAGTAGGTAGCAGATTTTTGCGCCTTCAGTGTCACTAAGAATGTCACTCTCGATTGGAGAAAACGTGTAGGCATGCTACATGCCGCTTCCGTGAGTGTTGGTGCAGCATACCAGTTCAGCATACTCATCGTATAAAATGAGTCGTGATGCATCCATAGAGTTGTAAGCGACTCTATAGTATCTCGCTTGGACTCGCAATAGAACCTCGTCGCTTTCGATGCGCATTGTGTCCAAGCACGATGTTATACGATACTTTCCGATACGCTCCTATCACGCTTCCGAGCATTCTTACACACCTGATTTAAAAAAAAAGCAAAACAAAAAAGTCGCAGTTACGCCCGAAATGCGAAGCACGGATTTCGATAGCAAATTAGTAAACAGCTATACGTAGGAGTGATACAAGTTTTACTGGCCGTGTGAGCTTGAAAACATTCGCTTAGTTAATTATTAGCAAGCGTGGTGTCAGTGCGCACAGGCAAACATGAACACATCACACTCGATTATCGCGGACACTCACTGTCAAAACGCTGGCCTGAGGAAGCGCTTCAGCAGCAGCGAGTGAAGTGAGTTTCGTGCTGCCGGATATCCCTTCGACGCAAACTCAGCTGCAACAACAGAGCACTCACAAATGTATGAGCCGTCGGCGCACCAACACTCTGCAAACGGTAGACAGCACCCTTCCTCCCAGCTTTTCCCTCTTGCCCGCGCGAGATTGAGATGCAATTGGCGGCTCCCCTCGGGCGCGGTCGCGAAATCCGCAGTTTTTGCCGAAGTACAGCGCCGTCCCCTCCCTCCCCCCCTCAGGCCCTTTCGGGCGACGGAAGACGGCGCGTTTGCTCCCTCGAGAGCACCAGATTGAGGGCGTGTATATGCATTGATCTCAATCTATATAAACGTTCGAAGGTGCGAATTGCCGATAGCCTTACCACCGCACGCCTTTGTGCATCCAACACGTGCTTTTCAAAAGCAATCTCCAAGATAGATTAAAATTGACTGATTTTGTAGATATTAGTTGTACTGGATGTGGCCCCTACCTCGATGTGGCATTATAACATGAGAAACACAAAAATGAATATGACAGATTGAATAAGCTGTTAACACACTAAAGAAATTAAAGAAACCTAGCAAGAACGACTACACAGAAAAGGCAGGAAGCGCGTCAGAAGCAGCCATAACGGACTCCTGCTTACAAGCGAATACAACGGGATTAAGCCACCTAAAAACCGCGTAGCTCAAGCAGCCAACGTGAGCCTTTGACGACTGCATATTCATTAGAGTGTTGAGAGTCTTCCATAAAACCATGCCTTTCATTGCAGTATCCATACTTGTGAAAGCAGACTTTTTATGTTGCGCAAAACTGTTTCAGAGAACAACATGGTTGGCGGCTTTTTACTGAATTTTTTTTCGTGAACACACCATCATTTTTATCTCATGCCACTTTAAGATCGACGACTAAAAGGTGTAGGAGCCTCTCTTCGCACGACGCTGCCTACTTTTATCCACGACGCAGAAGGTAATGGTTAGCAGGGGTTTTCCACCTGAAGATGCGACATGAGCACCGATTCACTTTTCTAGCCTGAAGTACGTTTCTGCTTCTCTATAACCGGAACGGCGACCAAGATTATCTAAAGGATATCCATTTTTCTTGCAGAAGATCAATTTTAAATTGTGCAACATGAATATGAAGGTGTAGCGCAGGAATGCGCTCAGCTTTTATAACCTTGGATATGTCAGGCGAGCGATTGCTTACGTTGTGCTGCAAGCTGGTCAGCTACGCTACGACAGTTACGTTAGCTGGTCAGCTAAGAGGCATTGGATACTGTAGCGCGAATTGAAGTTTTGGTGTCAGCGGTATGGCCCTACTGTTTTTCGCGACGCGATCGAGCTTCATACTCCTAACTGCCAATTCTTAAAAGTCAAGCAGACGTTTAACTTCAGAAAATCGCCGGGAAGGTCGAGCATCTGCCTAACAGAGGAAAAACAGGCTAGGAATTCTCTTATAAAATAGAAACCATACCCACCCATTCGAGGAGGTAAAAAAAGAAAGATAGAGAAGGCGAAGGATAAATTGAAGCAGGAAGAGAGAGTTAGAACTGACCACAACACTTTAGATCACATGCCGAGTACGAGAATTACAGCCGACTGTTGAGTGGCGTTGTTCCGAAAAAAAAAAAAAGATTCACCAGCCCTTCCCCTGACGAGAAAATGGCGGTAAGCGAAGCTTGTGGCAAGACGACACCGTCGCAGGCATTCTGTTTCGCTTGCCCTAAACTCAGGGTCGGCGGCTCTCCGTTGGCGTTTGGCCTGAACATCGCGCTGCCGCAACTCCGGGTTCGCGGCGTTTCGCTGATGTTTCGCCTGGGCTTCGCAAATCTTCACGCTAGAATCGGACGACAAGCTTCGTTTACCCCCACTTTCTGGACAGGCGAAGGGCTGGTGATACTGCCTCTTTGGGTCCCACGTGTGACAAGGGTAGTTCAAGGGCGCGTTACAGGTCCCCGAGCCCACAGGGGTATGTGCCATTCAGCTTGGATCCTTTCTGCACTATTACCACAATCGGCCCACTTTCCCGCGTGACATCACCACCACCACCAGCACCGCCGCCGAAAACATGGGAGCCTGTGAAAATTGCGAGCCAAATAGCCCAATAAAAAGTTCTGCGATAAAAGTTCGCTTAAAAATTTACTACAGCATTCAAGCCTTATATGTTATTAAGACATGGCCAACAATTATCAATATTCCTACATTCACACATTGCTCCATTCGTATAAATTAATCAATAAACTTACTGCAGCAGTGTCTCGCGCAGTCTTGACAGCTCTTAAAGCTATTACAGTGAGCCCCACACATTCCGTCTTCTATTGCACGGCAAGTCCTATCAGTTGAGTTGTAGTACCAACCGGTAGAATGGCCACATTCCCTGCTTGTTGTCAGAAAATCACAACGCCGTCCTCCTGAGAGAATCGCATGGTTTATATTCAGTTATTTCTGATACTATTCCCAAAAGAAATAACGCATTAACTGGAGCGAATATGCTTGAGGACAAGAACAACATGTTATAATACTTGCTAGAATTAACCCGGCAATATGAATTAATGAACAATAATTCGTGGTCAGGGCAGTTGGATGTTGTCTGTTGAAGGGGCGACTCTCCTTTCGATGATCACTCGTAACATACTCAACGATATTTAAATATGTATTCCGAGAACGCACTGCGCCTTTATGAAACTGAAATCATCTGGTAGTGCGCAGACATATTCGCGGGACACAACTAGCCCGATAAGCCCGCGTAGTTCGCAATAACTTCCCTTTACTATAGTGATCTAGATAGGCGTAGTGGGACGAGGGCGATCCGGGAGCCGAGGTCGTTTGCACGGAAACCGGCAGGCGGCGCTATTGCGCCTTTCACCTGAACCGCCCTGCAGTTCGCGCTTATTCGCCGCGTGCTCATCCGGAAGAGTACGATATATCTGAAGCTCATGCTTGACTCCTGAATGCTTACATTGCTCACAATTTCAGCAAAAGGCGACTAAATATATTTCTATACTGTTGTCTATAGTGAATAAACAGTAAAAAACGATGTACAGCTCGAAGGACAAGGGCTGAGAGACGACACACACACAGCGCAGTGCGTTTCGTCTCTCTCAGTTCCTGTCTTTCGAGCGGGATATCGCTTTTTACCATGGATACCAACTAGCCGAAGCAACCACCTTTGTGTAAATAAATATTTTTGACTGAAAAGCTCCCAGCCATCGGATTTTAGGTACAAATCCGAGTATGATAAAGTTCGCGGAACTACGCGTGGCTAGTCGGAATGAACGGGTGTACCTGTACATCGAAAGGGGACCGCCGGGGCCGTGATTGCAAAAAAGAAGAGAAAAAAAGAGAGAGAGAAAGCTCTGAAGGAAGGTACGAAACCATTTTATTAGGACAAACACTCAGATCACAAAAGCGGCGTCAAGTAAAACAAAACCAGGCCCCTAGGTCGTCCTGCTCAGCTTAAGGTGCTTAGCTCTCTGTGGCTTTGCGCTTCTCGAGCTGTTAATACCTTTGACTAAGAAGTGGAGTCGCGTGAGGACATAGAAAGAAGCAATACTCATGCTTACTTATTCCTTGTGAGCGTCGCATCCAACACCATTGGAGCAGAGGAAATTACTCTTTAGAAGAGCCACAACATCACAGATGCTGTTCCGTGTACAGCTCTAAAATGCTTAAGCATTCTGTGAATATGTTCTCAAGAGCTTCAATAAATGAGTACAAATCCTGCGACGGATACAAAAGTCCTCCCCAGTCACACTGCTCAGTGTACTCTGAGGGTAACAGGTGTGGCTTCTGTTCGCCTGACGAGGAGGATGTGCTCACACAAACAACAGTCAAGTTTTAGGACGCACTTTCTTGCTACGTAGCCTGCTACGTAATATATTAGCCGCGATTGACTCCTCACCATTACTAATTATGAGTGGCTAGCACTGGGAGCTTCTACTATGGCTAGAGACTCTTCGCTTCTTTTAACCTCACTTGGGCGAGCAGATCATCAACACTGTTTAAAGAAATGTTTGTAGTTTTGTCGTCCACGCTGAGAAGTGTATTTATGATAGCAGGGGTGCCATTTTCACCGTCCACACTCCTTGCCATGTTGTAAAATGACAAACAGTTAACTGTGATAAGAAACTAATCTGGCGAGGGGTGGGCATTACAGCCGCTGGACCGGCGGATAATGCCAAACATGTGCTCTACGGAGTCGGTGCTGAGACGAGCAGTCATCAAGTACTTGAACCCTACATTCTCTGCCAAGTACTTCAGGAGAGACAATGTACTGGCAATAGTGACTCTCAGCCCTGTCGCCGTGGAGTTCTAACCTGCCTGCTCCCTTGCAATGAATGTGCTACCTCCAGCACCTGCTTTGCCTCGTCCATCGTCCGTGACACACTCTCACATACGAACGTCTTTCGTATGTACAGTACGTGCGGCAAATTACTGCACTGGGGCTCTCGCCGTAGTTCATCAGCACAGCCTTCTCAACGCCGACAGTCTTTTTCTCACTGTCCAACGAAGCCAAAACAAACCCAACACCATCATAGTTCGGAAACGTGAGCAGTGCCCTATGCTCAGTGGGTTTGGGAATTTCACGCAGCACAAAGGCGCGATTTTCAGCGCCGTCACCTATGTCCACAGTTTCACTGGTCTGCAGGTCGTCCTCTTGCAGGCACCGCCCTTTTGTCCGGTTGCCATGGAGTTGAAAGGCAGCCCTTTTCCTTGTGGGCCGTTCGCGCGATGGATTTCTCGAAATGTACATGGGGAGATTAGGCAGAATCGTGGGCACGGCTTCTGTCGAGAGAGTGGGCTTTCCGCGTGGTGTACGTACCTTTTTGCCTTCGATCACGTGCACGTAATCTCTGAGTACATATTTTTCCTTCAAAATGAAGCTCGCATACGGCGACAGTGGCATCCAGCGGCTTGTTCTTACGGTTTAGATTCCGCTCCCATGTCAGGCGCATTTCATCCTCGGGGACACTGAACAGAGACAACTTCGGGGCATCTTTCACTCTGCTGAACCCAGTCTTAGAACCAGGCGCAAAGGAATAGTTCTTTTGCCGAGGTATCCCTATCTCATAATTCAGTATTTCAGCCAACTCAACGCGCACACGCCACCAACAAAACCGCGCACGTGCAACTACATTCACACGTCGGGGCCTGTCCGAACGCGTGCGGCGGGGATGCGGCTTCAGGTGAAAGGCGCAGTGGCGCCACCACATGGCGCGCGAATATTTCCGTGTGTTTCGCCTCGCCGGCGCTGCCCCTACCCGCTCTCCCTCGACCCACTACCCCTATCTAGTTCACTATACCTTTACGTTGGACAACGTAATTGCGACACCAAAGGTAGGACAGGTTTGATCCATAGCTCGTGTCAAAATTACGCACCCCAAGCACTTCGGCATAATGTTAAACTACCAGGTTACGCTCGAGAAGCCTACATTACTTACATTGCATTTCCTCGTACTCCTACTTTTGTAAAGTTTCAAAATTACTTCACGAACGCAGAGGTTCGGTCGGTTTGGCGAGAGGCGCTGAAGTATACAGCCGATGAGAAAAGTTTACTGCACCCAATCCCACGAAAAATGTGAATTTCTGTTCTGTTAAGGCATGACGTTTTCAATTGATTAGATTCTTCTGTAGGCCGTAAAGGTTCCCACAGGTTTCATAAGAATTCAACTTTTTTTGACAAGCAGCCTGTACCGGGAACATTTATTGCCGACAGTGTTTTACATGCAGTATAAAGGCAGCAGCAAACAAGTTAGATACCCCTGTTTCTGCATCTATCTGCTAATTATATCAAATCATCACATCACGATGGTATCATGCTCAAGATGCGCCTATGGCGTCTTTGAGTACGTATGAGCGTGATAGGGCTGCGTGTGTATTTTGTATTTAAAAACCATTTCAAAGGAATACGTTGTGTAGATACTAAGTGTTTGTTTATTAAATGGGAAGCATTTCTTCGTGAACATTTGCCACTTTCACAGTATTTATCTATCTATCTAGCCGCCTACGTCTTGGTGCTCTCACGGTCGTTTGATTAACTTGGTATTTAACAAAACTGGCATAGTATGACAAAGGTGTATGACGAACATAAACGATAGGTCATGATATGAGTATCATGATATGTGTGTCATGTAGGTCATGAAGCAGCTGCCAACGTCTTGGTGGTCTCATGGTCATTTCGTTAATTTGGTAGGTACCAAAATTGGCACAGTTTGAGTACAGTGTATGACGAACATAAATGATAGGTCATGACATGAATTACATCCATATTCATACATTCACACATTGCTCCATTGGTATAAATTAATACACTTACTGCAGCAGTGTTTCGCGCAGTCTTCACAGCTGTTAAAGCTATTACAGTGAGCCCCACACATTCTGTCTTCCATTTTATGGCAAGTTCTATCAGTTGAGTTGTAGTAACAACCGGTAAATGGCTGCATTCGCATGTAATGACACGCATGTCATGTATGTCATGATACAGCCGCCTAAAATGACAATGACTCAGCGAAAAACATTAACACTCAAAAACCACTGAAATGGGTTCGGATGGGGGTACTAAGGGAAGGAAACGCTAAGGCATGACGGTAGAAGTCATAGTCATGAGCATGACTCAGAAAAAATGACAATGACTCAGCGAAAAAAGATTAACACTCAAAAGCCACTCAAATGCGTTGTTACGTGGGTATTAAGTGAAGGAAACACTAAAGGATGATGGTAGAACTCAGTCATGAGCACGACTCAGCAAAAATAACAAGGGCTCAGCGAAAAAAGATTAACACTAAAAACCAATGGAAGGGGTACGGATGAGGTACTAAGTGAAGAAGAGGCTTCAGTTTGACGGTCGAATTCATAGTCATGAGCATGACTAAGGCTTTCGCCTTAATTAAGTTCTCTTAAGCAAAGCTAAAGGGACTCTTGATGTATCAGATATAGTTGTTATTCCATAAAAGCAACAACCAGGCTTGCATTGAGACGCGAGCGGGGCGATGTGAAGGTTCTTATGTGACGACAGGACGGAAGAGTGGACGAGATGTCAGGTCCATTCGATTCACCTGCACTCCCTGCACTACTTCATGAGGAGCCGCAGTTCGCTGTTCGTTTTACCAGTTGAACGTGACGCCATCTGCCCTTCAACATTCGTTTCTGATTGTAGGCTTCGTAAGAAAGGTAGTGCAGCGGTCGTGCAGGCGCTCCCTTACCGGTTCCGCACGAGCACGAACTGGCATTGAACTGGCCGGAACTGGTTTACTAAGTGCAGGGCGAATGAAATGGACCTGTGAACATGCAGTTGCAGATGGCATGCAGCAGACGACAAACGATGCTGTTTCACGCGCGATACCACCCTGCGGCCAAAGAAACATTATGAGGCTACTAAATGGTTGTGACGTTCAAGCTTAACTTGACCTGCGCAGATTATACGTAGCGAGAGTAAATGTTTTCAATATATAATTTTAATATCTTATGCTCCACAAACATTTACTGTTAATGCATAGTCCTCAATTCAAGCTCAAAGTCGCGACGCTCGCTTGTCTATTGGCTATGTTCACCCTCTTTGATCTCCCTGCGACGTAGCAGCCAAACCGAACGTTCAGCCATTTTCAGCGTTTCTATCTATCTATCTATCTATCTATCTATCTATCTATCTATCTATCTATCTATCTATCTATCTATCTATCTATCTATCTATCTATCTATCTATCTATCTATCTAGCCTTCTACGCCGAGCAAGCGGGCCAAGTTGTCTATCAGCTTTAGCCACTAGATATGTGCTGGAGGTCGTGCGGCCGCCGTGATCGTTCCATCGTCGTCATCGCAGCTCGTAATCTGGCTCTCGTCATGTTGTCGTCACGTCATCAAAACAGGACCCAGTGGCCCAATTTGTGCAATACCAAGGATCACTGGGTGTGTATTCGTAGTCGTGATGACATCGTGGTCGTTCAATCATATCAATTCCGGCTTCGTCATCTGACGCTCGTCTTGCCGTTGTCGCCACGTCGTCACCGTCACACAATTTATGCCGACTCAGTGGCCCAAGTTGTCTAATAACTTGGGGTTCTTGGTATCTGCTCTTGGTCGTCATGCTGTCGTGGTCGTTGCATGGTCGTCATTCAAGCTTTGTGATCCAACTTGCGTCAGGCCGTTGTCATCACGCATTCTTCTTCATACAGGCGTCGTGCATTCGTCGTCGTACCTCCGTCATCAGACCATGGTGGTCGTTTCAGCGATGTCGTTCTACCTACGACATTCATCACTTGTCATGTCATTGTCGTCACGCTTTCTACGCCAACCTAGTGGGCCAAGTTGTGTAATAGCTTGGGCGATTAGGTATGTGATAACTGTGCGTCAATCGTGGCGGTTTCATCATCGTCATTCAAGCTATGTCAGCTGACTGTCGCCAGGCCGCCGTCGTCTCACCATTGTCGTCATACAGTCTTCATACATTCGTTGTGGTACCGTTGTCGTGATACCTTTGTGATAATTCCATTCTTCTCACTCCGGCTTCCTCATTTGACTCTCGTCATGCTGTCTTCCCCACGCAATCATCGCGACGTTGTGTGATCAGACCATCGTCGTGATACAGCTGACGTCCCGCCATTATTGTCAGAGACTAGTCGGCATCCAATTCCTTCAATATCATTGCCATACCATCGTCATAAAGGCACCGTCATGCATTCTTTGTCATACAGTCGTTGTGATGGCGCTGTGGTCGTTCCATCGTCATCACTCTAGCTTTCTCATCCGACTCTCGTCATGCCATAGTCATACCATCATACCATGTCATACCATCGTCATTGTGTCGTTGTGGTCGTGCTACCTTCATTCGGTTGACGTCATACTGTCGTCGGGGCGCCATAGCCGTCATCTCATTGACATCATGAAGTCGTGAATCCCCTTTTGTCGTTTCATCGGTATCCTTCTTTCTTCGTAATTCCATGGTCGTCACTGTGTTTCGTCACACAGTCGTCGTCATGCCGTCCTGCTCATTGGTGACCTTGTCAAGTGAGTTTCATAATAGCAAAGTGGGCTGATAGCGAAGACAGTGTATGTCGCTAAAATCCGAAGCAACGTAAATCTCAGAATGTCCACTAGTGATTTTAAATAAACGTGACTTCAGCCTTACGGTGTGTCGCTACATTACTTATATGCGAATGGCATTACAATCCACTGTCATCATAAGATGGGTCTGTTGTAATTTGTTTACCGTTTTCGTTAAATTGTTTTCAACAAGGATGCGGATGAACATGCTCCTATGGCCACTTTACCTAGGTGAATAGTCTGCTTCATCAACTATTTTTCGACGACCTGCCTTTGGAAGCCCGGACCAGCTCGATTCCTTGGAAAGCAATAAGTGCGCCGCCATATGAAAAAAAAATATGCAGAAACAACCCACAATGACTGTCAGTGTAAGCGAACAGCCCAAATGGGCGAACGAACGAGCCAGCGAGCGACGTGACAGTCCCCCTTTTCTACTCGCCCATCCTCGATAATCCGTTGCGAGAGCACGCACCCTTTCCGGCCGGGCGTTTCGTGCGCTTGCCTCGCCTATGTGCGACCACCGTCGTACCACCGACCTAGAACGAAAACGATGAAAGACCAAAAGAAAGCCTTTAAATACATGCACTGGATGTGAATTGAACCGTATTCATCGAATCAGTGAGCAGGAATACTACAAACTATCTTACGTTCCACTCTCGACGTCAATAGCATAAACTCCATAAGCACGTAATTTATAATGGATTATTTATTAACGGCAAATCAACGACAATATTGACACGTATACATGTTTATCTTTCACCGGTGGCCGCTTTCCACCGGCTAACAAATGTTAAGCGTTATCGCTCGGCGCAGGACGCACCTGTATCGGAAGTTTCTAGAACGTTATCGATGCTTCTTTCCGTTGCCTGTTTTCACCGACGCTTATGTTATCTGATTGTATGACCGACGCGAATTGTCTAGAACTTTCTGGAGGACACGCGGGCATCAGGGATTAATCTGGAACCTTCGATGACTCAGGTATAAAAGCCGACGCGCTTCGCCGCTGATCAGATGTTCGCCGCTTTACCGCCGACTGTGTTCGCCGCTTTCGTTGTGCTTTGAGTGTAGCTTGCTTTTGTGGGCACAGGTTCGCCCAATAAAGAATCAGTTTCTTCATACATAGTTTTACGACTGTTTACTTCAGCGTCACTACTACGTGACATCTGGTGGAGGTGCTGGGTAGATCGGCCCCGGGTTGGGCCGGCATACAGGCGGCGATGCGGCGAGATGTAGCCATGATGTAGCGGCCTGGTGACGGCGAGCGTGAGGGTCGTCGTGGTTGCCACTGGGCTCCGGCAAGGTAGTCGGCGATGTCACGTGGTCGCTCGCCAAGCTGTGGACGTGGAGCGTTGACGGCGAACCCTCGTAGGCCCATCTCGCGGTATGGGCATCGGCAGTAGACATGGCCGGCTTCCCCGCAGTGATAGCAGAGCGGGCGGTGGTCGGGGGCGCGCCAAATGTCCGTCTTCCACTGGTAGCTGCGCTGGGCGACGGGCGGGCGTGCTGGCGGAACTGCGGCGTTACGGGGCCCTGGCGCGAGCGCGCAGGGGGGCCTTGACGACGGGCGACGGCGGCGTAGGTCATCGCTTGCGGCTGTGGTTGAGGCGATGCCGGAACTTCTGGCACTTCCAGTGATCGCTGAACCTCTTCTTTAACTATGTCAGCGATTGAAGTCACCTGAGGCTGCGATCTTGGGAATAATTTCTGTAGTTCTTCCCGTACAACCGCTCTGATCGTCTCGTGCAGGTCGTCGGCGCCTAGAGCTTGAGCTTCGGCGTAGTTTGTCAGCGCACGGCGGTTGTACTGCCTGGCTCGCATTTCAAGCGTCTTCTCGACCGTTTCTGCGTCGATTATCGTCGCCTCAACAAGATCACGAAGAAGGACGTATACCCCCTCCCATGGATTGACGACGCCTTGGATCGACTCTACAACGCAAAGTATTTTTCGTCGATGGACCTCAAAACCGGCTACTGGCAAATCGAAATCGACGAGAGGGACCGGGAGAAGACTGCCTTTATAACACCAGACGGACTGTTCGAGTTCAAGGTCATGCCGTTTGGTCTTTGCTCGGCACCTGCGACTTTCCAACGCGTCATGGATACAGTAATGGCAGGCTTGAAGTGGCAGACTTGCCTCGTCTATTTGGACGACGTCGTTGTGTTTGCCTCAAGCTTCGAAGAACACCTGCGGCGCCTTGAAACAGTTCTTAAAGCAATCGAAACCTCCGGACTCACGTTAAAGTCCGAAAAGTGCCGCTTCGCATATGAGGAGCTCTTGTTTTTGGGCCACGTCATCAACAAGTCCGGAGTGCGCCCCGACCCTCAGAAAACTGCGGCCATCTCCAACTTTCCTCCGCCCGCTGACAAGAAAGCGGTGCGTAGATTTCTTGGACTGTGCGCCTATTACAGGCGCTTCGTCAAGAATTTTTCACGGATCACTGAGCCACTAACGTATCTCACGAAGGCCGACGTCGAGTTCAAGTGAGAGACGCCGCAAGTCGAAGCATTCGAAGAACTGAAGCGACACCTGCAATCGCCGCCAATACTTGCGCATTTCGACGAAAACGCCGATACCGAAGTCCACACCGACCCAAGCAGCGTAGGACTCGGCGCCGTGCTTGTGCAGAGGACTGACGGACTAGAAAGGGTTGTAAGTTACCCTAGCCGGTCGCTATCGAAGGCGGAAGCAAATTATTCCACAACAGAAAAGGAGTGCCTCGCCGTCATCTGGGCTACATCAAAGTTTCGCCCCTACCTCTATGGCTGTTGTGAGCGACCATTGTGAGCGACATTTAAAGTTGTGAGCGACCAGCACGCCTTGTGTTGGCTAGCTAACTTGAAGGATCCTTCAGGTCGCCTCGCACGCTGGAGCCTGAGACTTCAAGCATTCGAAATCACCATCATTTACAAGTCCGGGCGAAAGCACTCTGACGCCGATTGTTTGTCTCGCGCCCCCGTTGAACCGCCGCCACAAGACGACCAGGATGACGACACTTTCTTGGGACCCATCAGTGCCGACGAATTCGCCGAACAACAACGAGCCGACCCGGAACTCAGGAGCCTTGTAGACTACCTGGAAGGCAAGACCGTCATTGTGCCGAAGGTGTTCAGGCGAGGATTGGCATCGTTTTTCTTGAAAAACGACATTCTCCTAAAGAAGAACTTCTCGCCTCTCCGAGCCAACTACCTCCTCGTGGTACCCTCAGCATTGCGTCCAGAGGTTCTGCAAGCTCTCCATGACGACCCAACGGCTGGACATCTCGGTTTTTCACGCGCTCTCGCGAGGATACAAGAAAAATACTACTGGCCTCACCTCTCTGCCGACGTCGCCCATTACGCAAGGACATGCCGAGACTGTCAGCGACGCAAAACACCGCCGACAAGGCCAGCCGGACTTCTACAGCCAATCGAGCCACCTCGCCGACCGTTCCAGCAGATCGGGATGGACTTACTGGGGCCTTTTCCGACGTCGACGTCCGGGAATAAATGGATCGTCGTCGCTACGGACTACCTCACCCGCTACGCCGAAACAAAAGCCTTGCCCAAAGGCAGTGCCGCCGAGGTAGCCCGATTCTTCGTTGAGAACATCCTCCTGCGTCACGGTGGCCCAGAAGTCCTCATCACCGACAGATGCACGGCATTTACGGCAGAACTAACTCAAGCCATCCTGCGGTAAAGCCAGACAAGCCATCGCCGCACCACCGCCTACCACCCGCAGACCAATGGCCTCACCGAGCGCCTAAATAAGACCATCGCCGACATGCTGGCAATGTACGTCGACGTCGAACACAAGACGTGGGATGCCATCCTTCCGTACGTGACCTTCGCATACAACACGGCCGTCCAAAAAACGACGCACATGGCGTCGTTCAACCTCGTCTACGGAAGGAACCCGGCAACGACGCTTGACGCCATGCTACCAGACGTCGCTGACGAAGAAAATCTCGACGTTGCCACTTATTTGCAGCGTGCCGAAGAAGGTCGACAGCTCGCCCGCCTGCGCATCAAGAACCAGCAGAGGACCGACAGCCGACACTACAATCTACGACGACGCTACGTCGAGTACCAGCCCGGCGACCGTGTTTGGGTCTGGACTCCGATACGCCGACGAGGACTTAGCGAGAAACTGTTGCGTCGCTATTTCGCACCATATAAGATAATCCGACGTATTGGCGTACTGGACTATGAGGTCGTGCCAGACGGCATTTCGCAATCACAGCGGCGCCCTGCACGACCTGAAGTCATCCATGTGGTGCGTCTTAAACCTTTCTACGCCCGCTGACGACGTTAGGTACTTTGTTACTTTGTTATTGTTTTTTTTTATTACGCATGGTTTTGTTTTCGCTTTCGTGTTTGTAGCATCGGGACGATGCTTTTTAAGGGAAGGGTATTGACACGTATACATGTTTATCTTTCACCGGTGGCCGCTTTCCACCGGCTAACAAATGTTAAACGTTATCGCTCGGCGCAGGACGCGCCTGTATCGGAAGTTTCTAGACCGTTATCGATGCTTCTTTCCGTTGCCTGTTTTCACCGACGCTTATGTTATCTAATTGTATGAGCGACGCGAATTGTCTAGAACTTTCTGGAAGACACGCGGGCATCAGGGATTAATCTGTAACCTTCGATGACTCAGGTATAAAAGCCGACGCGCTTCGCCGCTGATCAGATTTTCGACGACCGCCGACTGTGTTCGCCGCTTTCGTTGTGCTTTTGAGTGTAGCTTGCTTTTGTGGGCACTGGTTCGCCCAATGAAGAATCAGTTTCTTCATACACAGTTTTACGACTGCTTACTTCAGCGTCACGACTAGGTGACAATATGATTAATACTCGAAGAACATGTTGACGGCAAATGCACAAGAAATTCTGAGGTACAGTACAGTGCAGTACAGTACAAATTCTGCAGAAATTCTGCCGCGGAAAGCAAGACAACGCGGACTGTGATGATTTTCCATTATATATTTGAACTTTCCTGACTCACGACGCCACGTCGTCGAAGGCTTGCCCATAGATGCAAGAAGAATCTCGTATTTTTCGAAAAATGGCAAGAGACAAATCTTACCGTAGAGAGGATGCTCAATCTGTTCACCGAAGTAAACAGCACTCGCGAAAGAAGTCACACCGAGCCACTTCAGAAGAGTTGCATACTGCGGCGGAGTCGCTACTACCCCCTCTGTCTGTGTCCGCAGCGAGGACAGTAAGCACAGCTACAGCGAAGTCAAGGTCAGTGAGAGCAGACGCTGAATATTCGTCTCCACCCGCTGATACAGGCACGGAATGGCCTTTGCTGCCCTCTAGACATACGGCCATGACAACATGCCATAGTGGCCCTCTGCGCCAAGAAGCCAAGAACGCTTGAGCCAATAAAGCCAGAAACACTGCAGGCAAGCATGGATATAATAAAAACCAAAGAATGCGTTCAGAAAATACTGAACCACGTGGTAGAGTCTATGCGCGTGTTTCTCTGCAGCTTTCAGGCTCTGGCAGTTAAAAGCGCCGTACAGGTACAGGCCTTACTGGAGCCGGTTATTGCATCTCTTTTCATTTGTTAATCTTTTCTTGACACCTATGCTGCTCGTGCAGGCGAACATCACATACCAGCTTCTTTTCTGCGCTTTTAGCTGACGGTTCATTTGAATTAGTGACCCTAGCCAAGATATGGAAGCCGGTGGTGGCTTCACGGCTGACATTTATCAATGTTTGTCAACACAAAGCTGAACTTGCCTTCACCACGGTGCATCTCTGTTCTACCATCACCCCACAAAGCAGCTTTAGGCCCCCACTACACCTCTCCCTGTGCAGAGCTGCAGAGTAGAGCACACTCCCTCTCTCTCTCTCTCTCTCTATATATATATATATATATATATATACATATGGTAAAGACGAACAGATGCACATGGGCTCGGGCGCTCGCACACCGGGCGCTAGGGGGCGAACGAGAAGACGAGGACCAAGGGAGAAATAGATCAGCCGGCCCAGGAACGGGTGCTGTCTCCCTGAATCCAATACAAGATATATATATATATATATATATATATATATATATATATATATATATACAGGCAAGCAGAACGGAGATTGCTTCGATGTGTACCGTTGACTGGGTGAAATGACTTCGAACAGGAAATTTGTTTCCTTCACATTAAGAATTATCGTAGAAAGCGCTATTTATCACTTTCTTCTTCAGAGTCAACCACATGAGAAATACAGAGCGCTGGACAAGTGCAATGGATATACAGGGTGTTCACACTATCATGCACCAAGCAGGCGAATACACCCAAGTGCCTCGAGCGGCCAGTCGCGCGGCAACTTTGCGTGTATTCGCGGGCTTCCTTCACGCTCGTAAGAACATTTCTATGTAGCACGTATTCAGCAACAGAACGCGTATCGGGAGTTTTTAACAGTGGAGCTGTTTAAGTTTGTCGTTTCCCGCGCGTAGCGTTCGCAAAAACTCGCTAAGCGAGTTTCAGGTCACTGCGCGCAGCTGCGCCTGGCTTCATCTTGCGATAGCCAATCAATGGTTAATCGATGATCGATCAATTGTCAATAAATTTCGGAAAATGCTGGGAATGACGTGGTAGTGCTTCATCATCATCATCATCATCATCAGCCTATATTTTATGTCCACTGCAGTACGAAGGCCTCTCCCTGCGATCTCCAATTACCCCTGTCTTGCGCTAGCGTATTCCAACTTGCGCCTGCAAATTTCCTAACTTCCTCATCCCATGGTAGTGCTTAGCCTATCTCAAACACGCGGCCATATCTTGCAATAGTCAATCGATAGCCAATCAATAGCTAATCGATAATAAAATAATAATCAAGAAATTCCGGAAAATG
>NC_051160.1:38469135-38515701 GCF_013339745.2 Dermacentor silvarum
GGTACCGCGACTCGCTCTGGCTGAGGTCGTCCGGGAGGAAATCAGGCAGGCAGTCCAAGTCCCCGAGCGAAGCGAGACACCACAGCCCGAGACACGGAAGCCACAGCCTCGCATGTCGTATGCGGAAGTTGCGCGAAGTTCGTTGTCCCTACGAACTTCGAAGTCCTACGAAGTCGTCCCCTGCAGTTCCGCCCCCGGTTCGCTCCGTCGTCGTCCTCACGCTGAAGTTGTTCATGTAGTGCGCTTGAAACCATACTATGCGCGTACGTGACGCCAAGATGCACCTGAGGACCCCATTTATTATCGTGGCTGAAAGAACTTTTTGACGCGACCGAGACGGTCGCTTTTCGGACGGGGGGCAATTGACACAATGATGTGGGGCTCCCGCACCGCGGGATGGCGCGCGCAAAGGTTGGGCCATGAAAGACGACGAAGCGGGTAGGCTGCACGCTCTTCTTCCTGGTCCGCCATTAAAGAGAAGCGTCTGTTTTTTCAAGTCTCCGTCTACGATCTACGTTACAATATAATTACAATTATTTTCCACTTTAAGAAATGATGCGCTTCGCACGCAAAGAAATTCGAAGTTGAGAACGCGAAGCACTGCTTTTTTGCTCACTGTGCACACGCCTAGAGGCTGCAAGGTTAATCCCTTTCGTGGGTAGCCTCTAAGCAGGACTGTGCTCGGTTCCAGCGATGTATTTTCGTGCCAGCTAGCACATTTATTTCAACCAACCACGTATTACGCTGCCAGACGCGGCAGATCACTAACGATCTATTTTTGTTGGTAGCCGTTATGCCACTGAAACGCCGCAGCTGATAAAATTCACCGTCTTTAAACACATTCGCTTAGGTGGCGGCTATCGAATGTTGGGACGCATAAAATGGTTGATATATTACTGTTATCAAAAAGAAAAACTGCTTTTGAAACAAACCTGCATGGTGCTGCTCAAAGCAAACGACCAACCCCGTTCGCAATATTACCAGCCATACAATTTGAATCGATAAACTGGTATAAACTGCTCGACTTGCAATCGATACCAATTGGATGCTGCTTATCGCACGTCAGTGGGGTTTTAAAACCTTTATTCAACTAATAAAGCACAGGCTTTAAGGGCCCCTAAACCACCTGAGATATATTTTTGAATATTGCAAGTTAACAGGCGCATCGAGTTGCGAATGCCGTCACGATCAAACGATAGCCAAACGCTGCAGCGGCTACGCGCGGCGATAAGTGGTTCTTGAGGGAAAGGGAAAGGTTGGCGCTATCTTCTGCAGCCCTTGAGGGAGCACGGCTCAGCGCCAACGGGGAGGGGTAAGTGGGAGCGAAAGAAGGAATAGAGTGGAGTCGCCATGGCTGGGCGAAGCAAAACCGGCAGGCATAGGCGGCACGTATCAGGCCGAGATGGAAGGCCTTGGTGTGCCGCAGAGTCTGCAGGGGTGTTGTGCCAGGCTGGTCAGGCCCGGGGTGGGGTGGGAGGCCGTGAGGCCTTCCCGCTTATAGAAATGTCCTTAGAGGCGTGCGGAGAGCCCTGACGAGTCAAGGAACTCCACGACGCCTCGAAGTGCAGAAAGGTGGTGTCGGCCGGGGAAGAGGAGATCTTCCTCCTTGCCAGAGGGGAGGCCCAGGCGGCGGAACTCCTGCAGGAGTGGGCCCCGCTGCTGGAGGTACGCCGGGCAGGCCAGCAGGAGATGTTCGATCGTCTCCGGCTCCCCGCAGGAGCTGCAGGCCGGGGACGTCGCTCGTCCCAGTCGGTAGCTGCGTGCTGCCGTCCAGCTGCAGCCGATGCGGAGCCGGAGAAGGAGCGAGGTCTCCCTGCGAGCCAGGCCTCGCTGGGGGAGTGGTCGTGGGGGGCATCCCAGTGCCACCCGTTTGTCTGGGTGGTGGGTCGCCAGGTGTCGCCGCAGCCTCAGTCCAGTGAAGTCGCCCTCCGTCACGGCCCGACTGAGGGGCACAGTGGTGTGGTGGGCGTCCTTCGCCAGGGTGTCGGCTGCCTCGTTGCCCGGGATCCCTACGTGGGCGGGGATCCAGTGCAGGGACACCGGGTGGCCTGCGTCCTGCAGCGCTGTCAGCCGGGTAGACAGCAGTGCGACTCCAAGGCTGGCGCTTTCTGGCCTCTGCAGGCCGAGGAGGGCTGCCTTGGAGTCGCAGAGGATGGCCGCTGGTACCCCAGGAAGCTCCTCGGAGAGTAGGTCGACGGCCAGGTGGAGGCCTGCCACCTCCGCTGCAGTCGAGCTGGCGTGTCTGGGCAGTCGACACTGCCTGCTCTTCTGCAGGGCTGGTGCCGTGCAGGCCGCCGTGGCAGAGCCGGTGTCCGGTACCACCGAACCGTCGACGTACACCAGGAGGTGGTCTCCGAGGGTCTCGTCCAGGAGGCAGGCGGCCGTCTGCTGCAGGGCGCAAGCGGGCGAGCGCCTCTTCGAAATCCCGGGCAGCTCCGTGGCGATGGGGACAGGAGGCCTCTGCGGTGGGGGCAGCTGTACCGCATTCGGCGGTGGGTTGCCAACCACCTCCTCGTAGAGGCGGCACAGCTGACCCATCCTTGAGGAAGGCCGGGACTGGAGGCGACGCAGCAGGCCTCTGCCATCAGGAGCATGGTGGAGGCGGTCGACGTGCCTCAGCCCCTGCTGCAGGAAGAGGAGCGACAGGGGCCATGCTCCAGCCTCCGCAAGGGTAGCGGCAATCTGGGAGCTCCGGGGGACGCCCAGGCAGAGTCGGATGGCCGCCCGGTGCTGCAGCTCCAACTTTTCGAGGCGGCGTGGCGGCAGCGCCACCAGCGGGAGGGCGTACCGCAGACGTGATGTGGCCGCCGCCTCGTAGAGCCGCAAGGCCCACTTCACCGAGCAGCCCTCTCCATGAGCAAGGAGCTGCGACACGGCCTTGCGGACTCTGATGGTCTGGGTCTGCATGGCCCCGACTGCTGGTCGCCAGGTTAGCCGGTGGTCGATGCGCAGCCCAAGGTACGACACAGTCGTACTCCATGGGATGCGCACGCCTTCCAGCTGCAGCCGGGGAGCTGAGCGCCGTGCCGCTGCTCTCGGGTGGACGAGGAGGGCCACCGTCTTCCCCGTCGAAACCGAGAGTCCGATGCTTCCCAGGTAGGCGGCCGTGGTGTCCAGGGCTCTCTGGAGGGCCAGGCACACGTGGCGGCTTGACTGCGGCGGTCCCCGCACCCACAGGGCGATGTCATCCGCGTAGATGGAGCACTCCACCTTGTAGTGAGGGTCGGTCGGCAGTGCAGCAGGCAACCGGGCCAGGGCGAGGTTGAAGAGAAACGGGCTCACCACTGACCCTTGTGGTACGCCTGCTGCGACCGGACGGGGAGTGCTCCTTGCATGGCCCACGCGGACCCTGAGGGTGCGGTCGTTCAGGAACGATGACAGGAACCGCCGCAGGTTGCCGCCAATGCCCAGGAGGTCCAGAGCCTGCTGGACGACCGCATGTGGGAGGCCATCGAACGCCCCCTTGACGTCGATGAGGAGGAGCATGGCGAGGTCTCCGCTGGCCCTGGCGTCCTCCAGGGTGGAGACGACGTCTGCGATGGAGTCCGCAGTGCACCTTCGGCGCCGGAAACCTGTCTGCTGGTCCGCGAGGAACCCGCAGGCGCGGGCCACCCATTCGAGCCGTGCCAGAGCAATGGCCTCCATCACCTTGCAGGCAGCGGAGGTGAGAGAGACCGGTCGGTATGAGGACAGCTCGTTAGCCGGCTTATTGCTCTTCAGAATGGGGGCCACGATGGCTGTGCGCCAGGCCTCCGGCACCTGTCCTGACCACCAGATGTTGTTGTAGCAGTCGAGCAGGCGTCGTTGTTCACTGGTGGCCAGGTTGCGGAGCATCTGGAGTGTCACTCCGTCTGCTCCCGGTGCACTGCGACGCTTGCCCCTCCTCAGGGCCGTCTGCAGCTCGTGGAGAGTCAGTGGGTCCTGGCAGATGGCCGCGATCTGGCTGGTCGCCCACTCCGGATGCAGCTCCAGCAGGCAGGTAGGCGGGTTGGCAGGGGGAAGTCCAACCGGCAGGATGGCCGCAGCGAGGGCAGCCGGGGGGGCGAAGTGGTCCGCTAGCAACTCCGCCAGGGCCGCCTCGCTGATGCCCAGCGAGATAGCCACCGCGAGGACGGGGTGGCGGTTGACTTTCCTGCCGGTCAGGGACTTTAGGAGGCGCCAGGCCAGGGGGCCCCTGGAGCGGTTCTCGATGGTGGCGCAGAGGCTCCCCCAGCTCTGGCTCCTTCTGCGCCTGGCCTGTCGTCTGCAGCGGGCATCCGCTCTCCTGTATTCGGTCCAGTGCTCTGCATTGCCCGTCCGGATTGCTCGGCGCTCCACGCGTCGCCTGGACGCACGGAGGTTGAGCAGGAGCAGATCCGGGGCAGGAGTATCGGGCAGAGCAGAGCACTGGACTGTGGCTGCCTGGGCGCACTCCATGATGGCACTCAGGAGGTCACAGCCATCTTCCAACTCACTGCAGCGCTTCCTGAACAGGGACCAGTCTGTGACGTGGTATGTTCGTGACCTCGGCCTTCTCCCACACCCGGGGGTGATCAAGATGGGGAAGTGATCAGATCCCCAAGTGTCGGGAGTTGTAGCCCAGTCATAGGAGCGCTGCTCGGTGGTAAGGGAGAGGTCGATGGCTGTGCTCACCCCACGGCGGACGTACGTGGGTCCTCCTTTGTTGAGTACCACCAGGCCTGCTCGGCTGATGGCGTTGCAGAGGTCCCTGCCTCGGCGGGTGCACCTGCGGCTGCCCCAGTCGGTGTGGTGGGCGTTGAAGTCACCGCACAGGACTGCATGTCCGCCGAGGCGTGCTGCAAGCCGCACCAGGCTGGAGGGGTCCCACTGTTGTCCAGGACGAACGTAGACGCTCGCCACGGTCGTGTCCTGTCTGTCAAGGCGTACCGTGACAGCACAGCACTCCATGGCGCCGCCTACGACGTCCGAGACTGGGGTCACCGAGTGGGCCAGGCTGCTGCGGACGTAGATGGCAGTCCTCGGCTTCCCCTTCTTGTGGGCACCCTCCAGGCAGGGAGCGTCCGTGCAGCTCTGCGTCGAGCAGGTGGTGGCGCCAGAGTAGCCCGTGTATCCCGGCAGCCGCAGGTCCTCGGCCACAGTGTACACCTCCTGCAGTGCGAGGACATCGAAATCACACCGCAGGAGGTGCGCGCACAGCTCTGCATGCCGCCGCCGCAGTGAGTTGGTGTTCCATTGGAGAACACTCGGGCGGCGACGGCATTTCCCAGCTGTGGCTGGTGAGGGATCAGCCATGCTGGTTGACTGTGGTCGGGACTGCCACTGCCTGCAGGCAGATGGCTCGGAGGGGGCTCTCGGCAGGCAGCATCTCCCCGATGGCCTTTAGGGCGAGCTGCAGGCTGGCAATGATCTGGTCCCGAGGGTCCGGGCCAGGCATTGCCAGTGATGCTGGGGCTGTGGTGGGCTCGCTCCCAGGGGTGGCAGGCGGCTGGCGTCGCTGCTTCCGTGGGGCCGGTGTGGGGGGCCGTCCGGGGGGGGCTGCCTTCTGCCGGGGCGCCTGTGGGAGGCCGGCCAGTGCCTGTGCATAAGACAGGCCCTGCACAGGCGTTGAGGTGGCCTTGGCCTGCAGGTTCTCCTCCCGGACACCAGCGCGGACTGCCCGGCGGGAGAGGGGAGCAGGGGCAGTTGCCAAGATGGTGGCCACCCTGCGTTCCTCTTGCCACCTGGGGCAGGCAGGAGTATTTGCGGGGTGGTGGCCACCGCAGTTGCGGCAGTGGGCCGCGTTGGGGCAGCTGTCACCCTGCTCGTGAGACCTCCCACAATGACGGCAGCTGGATGGCGAGTCGCAGGAGGCAGCCACGTGCCCAAAGCGGCCACACTGCTGGCACTGCAGTGGACGCGGTCTGGACGGCCGCACCCTGAACCGGAGCTTGTAGAGGCTCACATGCTCAGGGGGAACCGGCCCCGCGAACCGGATGGTGATGGTGTCAGCCTCCCTGGTAGCAGCCAGCACTGGGACTCCCGACTCGATGGCCCCCAGCAGGTCCGCGTCTGCGGGGATGCCGTCGGCGCCGTGGACAAAACCAGTGCTCCTGCCTCGCTCGGCAGGCTGCCGGGCAGTCACCGGTATTCCCCGGAGCTCCGTGGTGGCCAGCAGCTCCTCCAAGCACCTCTGGGTGGTGGCGTCGGCGGCCACGATGTTGCGCCTGTGATTGACTCTCACAGCGGCAACACCTGGCCGCGCTGAGAGCACCGCCGCAAGAGAGAGGCGTGGTGCTCGTCTGAAGGTGCCACCCACCACAGATGGGCGGAAGAGGGCCGTGCCAATGGCGGCGGGGTCCACCGGGATGGCAGCACTCACTGGTGCCCTTGCGCGGCGGCGATCGGCCTTCAACAGCACCAGCTGGAAGCCCTCAGCTGGTGGTGCATGGGTGGATGGGGCCTCCTGTGCAGCAGCCTTGGCTGTGGGTGTGCCGGAGCCCGCCAGAGTGGGCCTCGGGGCCGGAGGGGCAGCAGGGGGGGAAGCCTGTTTGGGTGCAGAGCTTTTCCCCGCCTTCTTCTGCTTCTTCTTCTTGTTTTTCCCCTCCTGCCTCGGTAGAGTGGGGTGGGGGGGATCCTTTAGGAACCTCGCCGCTGGGTGGGCGAGGCCGTGCTGCGTCGGACCGGCTGGGGCTGTGTCTGCTCGGGGATCGTGCGCGAGCCCCAACGGCACAGACTCGGGCGCGTCACGAGCGTCCGCCGTAGCAGACGACGCAGCAGGGCTCGCGCCAGCCTCGCCGGCAGCCGGAGGAGCGACCGTGTTGATGCGCGCGCCCTCCCTCGGGGAGAGCGCGAAGGAGGCAGCGGACGACTCGCCGGGCGTCCGAGGGGCGGCGCTGGTGCTCGAGGGGCGCAGGAGAGCCGGCGCAGGCGGCGGATCGGCGGGGGCGCCATCTCTTGCCGCGGGCGGTGACGAGGAGGCGGCTGAGTCCCCCGGGCGCCGGGAGATGGCGTCGCCGTCGTCCCTGCTCTCCGGGCAAGGTGGGGCGGTCGGCGGCGGCAGCTTGCGGCGACCGGTTTGCTCCTCCTCCTCGCTCTCTGCTTCGCGCGTGCGTTTGCGCGAGGAGGAGGAGTCCATGGCCTCCTCGTCGTCCGAAGGGGGCAGCGGGGCGGCGCTGGCCAAGTCTGCAATGGCGGCGACTTGCTCCGCGGGGAGAAGGCTCGCCTGGGGGGAAGGCGCCGCCGGCGCCACGTGTGTCTCGGTGACGGCGGGCGCGGCCGCGGCGGCAGCTGCTTGGGTGGTGGTGGCCTGTTTCTTTATCCACGCGTCCACGATCTCGGCGGCGCGCACCTCTAGTTCGCCTCGCTCACGCGACGCTTGTAGCGCTTGTAGCGTCACGGGCACAAGGGTCGCGAGAGACGCGCTCGCACTTCGACGATGGCCCGCGCGCGGCGGGCGCTCTCCTGGCCTGCGGAAGCCCTCCATGCCGCTCGGCTCTGCAGTCAACACGCGAACCGCGCGGCACAGGGGGCAAACACACTACACGCACGTCGCGCGCACAGCACCGACCACGCGATGCGCGCACGAGGCGGCACAGCCGGGGACGCGGCACAGATGTCGGGTTGGGCACGCCACTCGCGGAGCACAACACTGAAGCAAATCCACTCGTCGCACGATGCAATCCCGCAGGGAACACACGAGGTTGCGCGTTGGGACGCGCAAATCGTGCGCGGCTGCAGGTGACGTCGCCGACGATGGTGAGCCACGCGGCTCGTGCAGCACACGCCGGGGCGAAGTGCAGGCACGACCGCACGGGAGAAGAGCTAGGCGCGACTGGCGAGGCGAGGTCGTCGGAGCGAGACGCAACACAACCTCTCTCTTCGACAGTCAGGGCCCGTCCTCCCGGCAGCGCGTTCGAAACGCGTTGAAAGTAAGGTGGAGAGGCCACAGCGTCTTACACCAGCTTCTTACACGGGCCGTAACGCACTAGCACAAACGCGTTAGAAACGCGCTAGAAACGCGACCTTTCGTTAATGTTGGGTGTTTATTGCCATCGTGGTGCTTGTGTCTGAGTGTGCTTCGTGGCGTAGTGGGCTAACGCCGCGCGCTCGGATGCGAGGGGTCCCTGGTTCGATTCCGCGCTACGGACACAACTTCGGAATTTTTTTCTCAGACTGGTTACACACTACTACTACTACGACGGGGACGGAACGGGTGCCGCTATAAGAAGCTTCGCTCCTAAAATAATAATTTCAATGCGTGCAGCAGAAGTGGAGATATTAGACAGCTTTAGCAGAGCGTTCACGGTCCGCTCCGCTCAGACCGTCGTGTCCGAACGATTCGCGCAGAGCCGCTCAGCGGAACGCTAGCGGGAACGCTAATGCGCGTGCGCACAACGCTCATATCGGCAGCGGAACGAAGAACGCGGCCCACGGTCCGCTACGAAGCCATTTGAGCGGAGCGTTTGGGTGCGTCTACTGGTTGCTTTGCCGTTTCACAGTCGCGCTGAGCGCACGTGGCTGGCGTCCCTGGCAGACGCGCTTGTCAAACAAGCCAAATCGACGCAGTTCACGCAGCTAGCGGTGTGCGTGAAACGTTAGCGGAGCGGAGCGTAAGCAACGCTCTGCTAAAACTAGAGTGTTTTAGTTGAGCGTCTTAACGGTCCGCTCCGCTCCGAGCTGCCCCAGCTAAGCCACAGCGGAGCGGCGGGTGATTTTCACGTTTTAGTTATGCGTGTAGCGTAGCGGAGCGGACCTTTCGTTGTTGCAGCGCCCTCTGGCCAAATTCAGCGTAGTGAAACAAAATAAAAAACCGTTTTGTCACTTTTACAAAGTAAGGCGAATATCTATATATAAGTTATTTGTTCATGTAGTATCAGACGGGTGCTTGTAATGCGTTGCCGGTCCATTTTATCGAGTTGGAAAGGAAGCGTCGACTTAGTGAACGCCACGTGATAGCCAGCGAGGTTGCATTTCGAATCCAATCCAATCCTTTCTAACGCCAATGCGCTGGCGACGTTTTTGTTAGCTGTGCTGTTCACTTTATTTTCTTAAACAACCAGTTGGAGGTGTATTATACAAGTTATTCGCGCTCGCGCGACTAGTACCTCGATGCAAGGTGCTTCGATGTACGCGCGAGAGAGGGCGCGTGCATCGACCACACTCGCTAGCGGAAAACGGCAGCAACGCTCCGCGCTCCGCTTAGGCAGCTTGTAAGCGGACCGTGTTTCTCGCTCCGCTAGCCCGCTTACGGCTAAGCGGAGGACGCATGCGCATTCGTGCTTCCGCTCCGCTCAGCGGCTAAGCGGAGCGTAAAAACGCTAAACTAAAACTGTCTACTGTCTATTGGCAATGAAACAAACCCTTCCCGGTGCCTCCGCTCCTTTTTCAGTGCCTTGTACTACTAAGGCTACGGCGGAATGGGGCGTGCCCATACCGCTCCACCTACTGAACGTCACCCGTCACCGTGGTGCGCACTTGAAACTTGATTTTGGATGTTAACGTAGACGCCAATACTTCCAACTTTGGCGTCTACGACGCGCCAGACGAAGCCAAACGCGTTTCTCCTCAGCGAGCCATAGTGCGCTTTGCCACTGGATTCGTTACGGCACCCCTTGGCGGCCGTGGTATCTACGCTGCGCAGCATAAAGCAGCTATATGCAACTGTAGTGCGTATGCGCAGCGTTTGGTTTGTGCACGACATGGCATGAGTACGTGCTCGCGCTCATATGCTCCAGCCTGACCGGGCTATGTGGTGCGGACTGGCTTTGCCCTTCACCAGCTTGACCGACGGATAGTAGCCACAGCCAGCTTGTGAATTTTGAAGCGCTTTAAATAAGTATGCCAATGCTTCTAATGCACTGCCAAGCGTGCGTGTGGTCTAACCTTAAGTTTTGCGTTGTTCGAGGCAAGTTGAGCGTTCCAAACTAGTCTGCAAACCGCCCAAGTACTCCGCACGGATGGCTAACAAGCGACGCTGAAACGTACGGCCCCTGTGTTTATCACTGGGCTAATCCCGACGGTACATTAAAGTATTTCTACTTATTGGTTACGTCTTTGTGTTCCTAATGAGGTTACACAAATGGTCGCATGCGACGGAGAAAACGACGTCACTGACAGCATGCCCACAGTACGCCGTTGTCGCATTCCCGCTTGCGATTCTTCAAAATTAGATTCAAAGTGAAATTTGTCACGTAAGAGAATAAATGGCTCATACGCCTTAAGCAATGGCTCATACCCCCGTAAACGCGGCCTCCCTATTGGGACGACAGAAGAGAAGTGAAATTCTACTTTGGAATGATGAGCGGCAACGGAACCAGTGTGGAAGGCGACGATGACGAAGAACGCGGGAGCAGCGGCACGAGCGCATTCGCGCGTTTGCACCGAGGGGCGCCAACGGTTCAGCTGTGGAAGAAGACGACGACGCTCGAGGCATTGCTCATGATGATAGTTTCTGCGTACAGGTGACGGACGGACGATACGGCTAGCGATATACAGGTTCGCTGCAATAAGTGAGACCCGACGGCTACGACCGCAATAAGCAGGATGGCCCAAGTTTAATTTCTATGTGGGCTGCCGCAGCAAAGCATCAGCTGTCAATAGTCGGCTTCTTCCGGAAGTACATAAATATTACAGGAATTTGAAAGGAGATTTTCGCTTACTTCAGCCTGTTCATTAAACTTCGTAGATAAGTATACGCAGTAAGAATGGACGATGTGCTTAGCGAAGTGCACCATACATGCCATTGGCCAATAGCAGCCGCGTATGGGAATCTGCTATACTACGAAATAAAGCGCCCACAAAGGAGCGACGAGCAGTCTTCTGTTGAAAGGACAGCGTTTGAGAGAAAGGTGACTTCGTGCTCCACACGTGAGCTCCACGCGCTGCGCACGACTGCACAACTTGGCTGAGATGTTCAGTGCAGCGTATGCTATCCGCGGACTATGTAGGCTATCCGCGGACTATGTATGCTATCCGCGGACTATAGCAAGAGGTGTGGTATCGGGACGCCAAATGCTCTTAGACCAACACCAGTTAGCATTATATTCAGCCAAGGTTGCTTGAATATATATGGCGTGGGTTCGAGCCCGTCTAGCACCGGATAAATTTACATTACTTTTCGTCCTTGAAGAGCAGCACACACCCACTGACACAAGTTGGCGTCAAACAGGTTCACTAAAGAACGGCACATACAGCGTTACACATAGCTACAGTGCCCAAAAATTGCGCAAAATACGAGTATTAAATAGCGGCCGATACCAAGTGACACATATCCTGCGACACAATTTGGAGTGAAACTAGTTTATCGAAAAGAGCCTCAAGCCTTGTGACACATAACCTGTCGTCCATAACTAGCGACCTAAGTTGGCGTTCAATTGGTTTATTAAAGAGCTGCACATGCTCATTTGCACAAAGAAATACACAAATTGACATCAGCAAAGTTCGTTGAACTGTGGCACACGCATTTCTTTCTTTTTTATTTGGTGGATTTGCCGCGAGGCACATGTAAAATTGTCATGTGCGCTAGACATACACGGTGATCCAAGCTGGAGTGAGAGATGTTAATTGAATAACGGCATACAAACAGTGGCATATACACAGTAACACTATTTGACATGTCAATAGTAAACTGATCAGTCGCAAATACGCAATGAGCCATACCGGTTGCCGATGTTGGCCCGACTCATGGACTTGAACATGACCCTCTTATCACAGCAGTCTAGTGCTGCTTAGGTAAGAAAATTGGGGCAGAAGCGGTTAGAGAAAAAGGCAGAATGGTGTACACAGCAACAGCCCCTGAAAAATGCGTGAAGTACCTTGAACAATGCTAATCGCAGTATTAAAGGGAAAATCTCCGCGTGAGGTTGCAACAGATGCAACGAAACCTCTGCTTAATCAGCGTCATGACGGCTCTGACCACTGCACCATTGTCAAGATGCTTACAAGCCTGTCGACACTAGTTCCGAGTCCTCAAAGTCTTGGGCAGCCCCAGTCCTCAGCTCCTTGCCCAATTTCGAATCTTCGTGCCCGGTCTAACACACCGTTACCCACCTAACTACACAGAAGGTGCCTCTTGACACTTATTTATTCGTAAAGACATTTCACGATAACTCGCCTTCTGGGTCTTAGCTATACAGAAAATGCCTGTTTGATACTCATTTATTTCAAATAAACTGTTACAAAATGCATTTCAGTTCTCTTCGCAGGTAATGTTTGCGTCTGTTCAGGACATTTTGCTTCTTACAATACTTATTTCTATCACATTTTCCGAGGAAGTATTCATATAGACCGAGCTGAGCATATGTGCTATAAGAAATGCCACTCGCAAGAATTTCACTTTAATAATGGTTGCGTACTCTCACGCCAGAATATTCGCGGCTTGTGTCATACAGTGGGAATTGATCTGGCATTGATTATTGAAACGATATGGGCCTACGCTTGCACTATGCTAGCAACACATTGGCTGCTACATTAGCACAATGCTCGCCCAATCCTGGCTTTTAACCATAGGGCAGCACTGTATTGGGTTGAACTTAGCAAAATGACACTGTTGGGCGAGTTCTCTTACCAATTTCTGCCAGAAGTGGGCCACTTTTGCATCTTTGTGATTTTGTGGTGCCTAGGAGTGATTTTGTGGTGAATAGGAGAGTACACGTCTTCGATGAAAAGCAATAGAACACTCTTTTGTGTAAAGCTGGATATTCCCGCAATATACATTACAGAAAGTGAAGAAAAATAAGGCATTGACGACCAAACATTTTATGAGGCTCTAGTACTCCGTTTTACATCATCATGAAGCTTTCCTGTGTGTTTGTTTGTCTGCTGTCTAATTTTATCCGTGACCAGTTGGTCCACAGAATCTGCCGGCAGCTCGGCGCTTTGGCAAAAGCTGTTCCACGCCGCTACGATGCTAGTGCTAGCGGAGAAGTAAGTGTATAGCGTCGCGAGTGCAATGGCGTATTCGTCGGACTCACTCCAATTGTCTTCGCCGGGTAACACCCAACTCTATCGTATGCAAGTGTGTTCTGCTTGGCCTGAAAAATGTTTTTTCGTGAAGCATTCGTTTACCTTCAACACCACGGTGACATATAAACAAGGCCTTGCGGTGGGCAGCATTGTGGGCGGCCCTCCCAGATGAAACGACCTAGTTAACATAGTAGGGGAGCATCCGACGCCAGTGGCTCGAAGGAATGAGGGCTGTCGGAATTCCTGAGGCTGAAGGACGCTCATCTGGCTGGTTGCTTTCTTACACTGGTCACCATCGGTTGTATTTTGCAAAGGTGCCACACTTATTTAATTTCGTGTTGAAGTGATGCTGCCTGGCAAATAAGCAAATTAAAAGCAAGAAACAAGTTCAGTACTGATTATTTTTAGAAAGAAAATAACAAATGCAGATGCAATCTCTTGAGCACTGTAATATACACTTTTTAAGAATGGAAAATAGTTATCACATGCAAGCTTAGTCAATAGCTTGAACACTTACCTGGTAATGCAGAACGTTTAGTTTTTTTTTCCTGAGGGAGTCAAAAGCTAATCGATGTTTTGTAAGCAGTACAATTATCATTGCCAGAATATAGGGATTCTGAGAATGGAACAGGTATTGTTTTCGAAACGTGGCATTAATGCGGCGCCTCGGTACGGAACAAGAAACCCCCTCAGAAGTAAAGAAAGTATGCATGCTTAACAACACAACATGCGTAAATAATTCGCTGGGTTAGCATTCTTCGGTTTTTATATATTGTAGTAGTCTATAGCGCTAAGTGCCCGAAACTGCCTACAATTCTACAGAGTGGGAGCCGATTGCGCAGAACGAAAATAAGTAAACATGAAATTAATATATTAAAGTAGCTCTCGCCCTTTTATGTTAAATTGATGCTGTTCAATTAGCGTCCTACACGTTTCACAAATCAGATTTTATGCGCGAGTAAACACAGACAGGCGATTTCATTTCTTCAAATGCAAACACAGTGATTAATTTATTTCTTCTACTAGGCGGTGCCTCTAAGATTGAGCTTTGTTTGCGCGGTATGTTTTAAACAATATATTTTATTTTCAGGGAATGTTTAGAGAATGTTTTATAAATAAAACATTCAAGGGAATGTTTTATAAATAAAACATTCCCTGAACTTTATTTATCAGCATATTCCGCGGTGAACTTCAAATATTATTTGGAGGTGTGTGAACTTTGAGTATGAAGCACCGTCAATTTGGGTCCGGATGTATCTGCAAGAAGACAAAGTATATTTTCAGTCACTTGGCTTTCCGTTGAATCGTGATAGCTTAGTTCTATAAGGAAAAGTAGTCTTCATACTTCGGCAATAAGACTTTGTGTCTTTTGTATTTTTTCTGTTTCTTTCACAGTCACTTATTGTGCCGCTTCCAAAACCACCATTGTGTAGATCTTTATTGCCAAATAAATATATTGAGGTTTGCAATGGGTTGTATGAAATCTTTCCACATCAATACTAAAATGACATTGCTTGGCTGTTCAATTTTCTTGTAGTGAAGCAAGGCCACTTCAAGGTTCAAGACGTGGCACAATGTATTTCATTGCAGTTTTTTTTCAAGCTGAGTTACTGATATATAACTGTAGCTTTATATATTTTACAATTGAATTCGAGTATGTTAAAATAAATATCTTGATATACAGATTAGCAGCCCATACTTCATGACTGTAGTTAGCTGCTTGAATGTTATACAGCTTTGTGCCTTTACCACCAAAACCATTCAGTCAGCTGGCAGAACGTTTACAGAATCACTGATGAGGAATCTTCTCTTGAATGCCATTGTAGAAGTGCTGGTGACTGTTGCTTTATGCGTCTGCAAGTTGCAAAATTCATGCACCAAGAGGTGCTTGGCAAGCGTATCTCAGCAAACGGAAAGGATGCCTAGAAAAATATCATGAGGCAAAAACAGGAAGGGTGCTGAACTAAATACTCAGCACCCTTCCTATTCATGTTTTAGTCCGCCGCCTTTACTGTTCTTTTCTCTGCGCCTGGCCCCATGACATTTTCAAGATATCATTTCCGCATGCTGACAAACCCTTACCAATTACCACGCTCCTACATAACCAACACATCACTCTTATTAACCAGGTGGTACTACAGTGTAATGGTGACAAGGTAAATTCGAAAATTTTGGAGCACGTGAAATAAATGTCAGATAACGAACCCAACCTAAAAAGTACACATAAAGCAGGACTTGACAACATCGGTTTTCACTAGGTGAATTTGGTTTCACCAAGCCATACTGAGTATGTAATTTTGAGGTGGCTTCTGAGCATACTCAGTATGCAATCTTTTCTTCTCACGCTTTCGCCCTACCCTCCTCCTCCGCTTTCCTCCTCGCGCTCTATTCGCCGCTTATTTATCCCCGCTGCGCTCTGCGCACCGCTTTAGAGCACTGCACGCGCCGATTTTTTCAGCCCCGCCCGGGCCCGTTTTTACGTTGGGCAGCCCGCCCGAGCCCGATCAAAACTTTTATGGCGAAACCCGGGCCCGGCCCAAGCCCGGAAATAATCTACGTTACCCGCCCGGCCCGGCCCGCCACCCCTTTACCTTAGGCCCGAGCCCGGCCCGAGCCCGACTCAAAACCAGCCCGAACCCGGCCCGAGACCGAACAATAATGTTTTTCAGAGTTGAGACACCCGAGAATAACTCGCTGCACATTACATGCACGCCACCAGAAAGCCCGAGCCCGGCCCGGGCCCGCATCAACAAACCCGAGCCCGGCCCGGGCCCGAGTCAAAAAGCACACGCCGTGCCCGAGGCCGGCCCGAGCCCGTGAAAAAACTGTGCTACCCGGCCCGGCCCGGCCCACAGGCCGGGCCGGGCTCGGGCTTACCCGAAAGCCCGAGCCCGTGCAGTGCTCTACTCCGCATTCGCTCTTTCATCCACTGCGCTCGTTCTCTCGGTTATCGCGACGCTCGATGCACCAAAGGGCACCTAAGAGCTGCGCTCTCAAAATACGCTGTTTCAATTGAACTTTGAAAGGTGCTTAAGTAGTGTCTGCAATAATAACGGAACCTATATAGAGCTGTAACATTAGACTACAACATTGTGCAGAGTGACTAAATTGCAAGGGCCCACTCTTTCGCCACCATCCGAGGAGCGCTTCCGCAGTAGGCATTCACGTCAGCAAGCACAGGGGGGCCCGCGAAAATGGCGGGTTCGCGGGCAGAAAGTCAGAAGATTGATGCGACAATCTTTATATATATTTCTACTGAAATGAAATACACTTCTGTCGTACCACTAGAAAAAGCTAGTTAGGGTGCGCAAAAAAATTCACTGTCGATTACGATACACCATAACACGAAATTTGAGCTCAGCTGAATACATGTTTTCATTTCGCGATATACTGACTGGGACGGACAATCTGCCTCGGTGCAGCAAGTTACAAATGCAGCGACGTGTTGCGCGCCCGCCTCGCAAATTGGGATATCGCGAGAGGCAGCGCGTGGGTGACGCGTGGGCGCGATTGACAGCAGCCGTCTCAGACAGACCACCGCTCACGCAGCGCTTTGTTTCCATACAGACAACGTGCGTTACTCTGCGAGCCCGTCTTGTGCGGCACTACGCATTTCTTCTCACGCTTTCGGGAAACCCTGCTCCTCCTCTTCCCGCCTCATGGTTCCTCCACTATCCTCCTCGCGTTCTCTTGGCTGTCGCCGTCTTTCATCCCCCTCTACGCTCCGCGTTCCGTCTTTTACCCTTCACTGTGCTCGTTGGCTCGGTTACGAGGGACGCCGACGCTCGCCGTATGAACGGGAGCCTAAGGGATGCACTCTAAAGCACCAAAAATACGCCATAGAAATAAATTGGAATCCACTGGCCTCAATTTATCGCCGGAAATATGCATATATTGCATAGCATTGTAGATCTGCGAGGCCAATCGAATAACTAATATTAATGTACGCACGCTGCTTGACGGAGGTTATAAAACAGAAGCTGCCAAAGAAGCTGCCACAGTTCTTTTTAAGTCTGAATTTCTATGGCGAATAAAGAATCACGTACTTTCTACACTACTTTTGGTTTTCCTTGAAAAGGCATGCACTTTAAAGCACTTCAGAACACTCCATTGTAAACATCTACGGCTTACAGCACGCACTAGTACAATCTGATACTGATGTCACTTGTGACCGCAAGGTGTAAATTTAGGAAGTCCAGGAATTTGCTCCTACATCGCTGCATGTTTCATTTTACTTTAATGGTAAACTATAAAGGTAGCGGAATTTGTTTATATAACACTAGTCTTTGTGGTTAATTTCACCACCGTAACAAGGTCTTTCATGTTTAGGATACTGCCTTTATTGGTGCCGGCTGAAACTATATAGTCAACTATTAAAAAGAACAAGCAGAATCCTATCTCTTGATGACAGTCGCGGTTATCAGCTTAGCATTGAAGCAGTATAGCGACACAGTACATTGCCAGCGTAGAAAGGAGTTATGTATTAACAGTACTGGCCGCGGAATTTCATTTTCGCCGCTTCTCTAAGAACACTTGACGTCATCTAGCTCTGCCGACGCGAAGCCTGCACGCGGCTTCCCAAATGATGGCGTGCCGTTGCGTGCGAACGCTAAGAATTGTTCCGTCTCTGACCGCATACCCAATGACACATATTGAGTGACCCAATTTGCGAGATGTTCATTGAAAATCGGCACATATCCACTGCGGTCGTGGCGTAGCTCGTTTAAGCGTCGACGTCACAGGCGTTCATTGACAAGCGGCCCATACCCAGTAAATTTGGGTGCAGCTTGCTAATGCGTTGAGCTGCTGCTCGAGAAACCTTGTCAAGTGGGATTAGTTCAGCGCAGCACGGCAAATATTTAATGGTTTTTATAGTTCGGTTGTCAAAAGCACCCATCCCCAAAAAGTCAAAGTCACTTTACCATACGCTAAAGAGGATGAAGGCGAAAGCGTGCGAGCTCACGAGGCATTCATTGCATTACATGGCGTTTTCATTCTAATGCGTTGTTTCTTTTTATTACTTGTTTTCTCCCACCAAAAGTCGTTGGCTCGAGTGTCCTAATTATATCTTAATTAGCTGCGCCATAATTATATTCGCCATAATTAACACCAAAGGTCACAGGTTTGACTCACACCAAAGGTCGTGGGTTCAAGTGCCTTAATTGACACCAAATGAAACGGGTTCGACTCCTACCCAACGTCGTGGGTTCGAGTCCCGCCAATGGCCATGGGTGGTACCATCCATTTTAGCGCCACTGAATTTCGGTGCCATAATGCCGGACCGTAAAGTTTTCGTCCCATGAGCCACCTAATGATTTGCCTTAATGACCTCGTATAAATGCGGTCGGGCTAATCTCCCGCTGTACTCCTGCTACTACACGCTGCTTCCCACTTCCGAAGCTGGGCCATCTATATGCGACGCCATTATATCTATGTTCCGTGCGAAGTCAGCTGCGCGGAGCCTCGGAGATAATAAAAGGATAATTTTTATCAACATAGAGCGGCACATAACGAGTGGCAGTTACCTATGTTACAAAACTTGGGGTCAGAAGCGTTCACTAATCAGCGGCGCACACCTATTGACCCATGCAGTGACCCATATGAGTATCAAGCAGCTTCAAGAAAGCACGCGCAGACCGAGTGGCACAAGAGCGGCAGCCACAGTCGGCGAATTGACCTTCGTGCTGCCTCTCGCTTCAACCCGAATTAAGCGGAGCTAACACAGCGCACACGAAGCTATCAATTCTCAGTGCACCTAGACTCTGTACTCATATATGCAGTTCTGCAAGTAAGAGAGAGAGGGAAGCTTTTACGAAAAAAAAAACTCATTGCAGATCGAGAGCTGCATACCCATGCCACATTCCCAGTCGCTTTCCTCTCGAGAAATCCTTGCCGGCGCTAAAACGTTTCTTCGAACAAGGGTATCTACCCAGTTCCGCATCTACAGTGCCCCATCTCCACGCGAAAGAGGTTCGTAGAAGAGAGGCACATAGGTACACAGTGCCACGTACCCATTAATCCAAGTTGGTGCGACGGTGCGTTCCGAACCCTGTTCCCTCTGCAATACATTTCGCTGCACAAGTCAATTTTCCATGAAGTTCTCAAAAACTTTGCTTTGCGGGAAAATGGTGAAAGACATAGATAGATAGATAGATAGATAGATAGATAGATGGATAGATATATAGAATTACATACATACAGACAGCCCCCGGAAAGTGCATGAAGGAGCCTAAGAATGCTAATCTCAATAATATGGTAATATTGCAATTACTGTCGGTGTATCTATGTCGCCCAACCGTTTTGTGGCCTACCAGGGTCACTGCATAGCCCATGGTCTAATGGGTAGCGTCTCGGGCTGCTGTGCTGAGAGAACAATGTTCGAAATCTGCCTGTCAGCCAGCTTGGTTATCTGCGTATGTGGGAATGTGTAAACATGCGCCATTCTTGCACGAACCTCTTTCCCGCCAGCATGGGTCATGGCTGATGTGGGAGTCGGTGTATCTATGTCGCCCAAACGTTTTGTGGCCTACCAGGGTCACTGCATAGCCCATGGTCTAATGGGTAGCGTCTCGGGCTGCTGTGCTGAGAGAACAATGTTCGAAATTTACCTGCCAGCCAGCTTGGTTATCTGCGTATGTGGGAATGTGTAAACATGGGCCATTCTTGCACGAACCTCTTTCCCGCCAGCATGGGTCATGGCTGATGTGGGAGTCGGTGTATCTATGTCGCCCAACCGTTTTGTGGCCTACCAGGGTCACTGCATAGTCCATGGTCTAATGGGTAGCGTCTCGGGCTGCTGTGCTGAGAGAACAATGTTCGAAATTTACCTGCCAGCCAGCTTGGTTATCTGCGTATGTGGGAATGTGTAAACATGGGCCATTCTTGCACGAACCTCTTTCCCGCCAGCATGGGTCATGGCTGATGTGGGAGTCGGTGTATCTATGTCGCCCAAACGTTTTGTGGCCTACCAGGGTCACTGCATAGCCCATGGTCTAATGGGTAGCGTCTCGGGCTGCTGTGCTGAGAGAACAATGTTCGAAATTTACCTGCCAGCCAGCTTGGTTATCTGCGTATGTGGGAATGTGTAAACATGGGCCATTCTTGCACGAACCTCTTTCCCGCCAGCATGGGTCATGGCTGATGTGGGAGTCGGTGTATCTATGTCGCCCAACCGTTTTGTGGCCTACCAGGGTCACTGCATAGCCCATGGTCTAATGGGTAGCGTCTCGGGCTGCTGTGCTGAGAGAACAATGTTCGAAATTTACCTGCCAGCCAGCTTGGTTATCTGCGTATGTGGGAATGTGTAAACATGGGCCATTCTTGCACGAACCTCTTTCCCGCCAGCATGGGTCATGGCTGATGTGGGAGTCGGTGTATCTATGTCGCCCAACCGTTTTGTGGCCTACCAGGGTCACTGCATAGCCCATGGTCTAATGGGTAGCGTCTCGGGCTGCTGTGCTGAGAGAACAATGTTCGAAATTTACCTGCCAGCCAGCTTGGTTATCTGCGTATGTGGGAATGTGTAAACATGGGCCATTCTTGCACGAACCTCTTTCCCGCCAGCATGGGTCATGGCTGATGTGGGAGTCGGTGTATCTATGTCGCCCAACCGTTTTGTGGCCTACCAGGGTCACTGCATAGCCCATGGTCTAATGGGTAGCGTCTCGGGCTGCTGTGCTGAGAGAACAATGTTCGAAATTTACCTGCCAGCCAGCTTGGTTATCTGCGTATGTGGGAATGTGTAAACATGGGCCATTCTTGCACGAACCTCTTTCCCGCCAGCATGGGTCATGGCTGATGTGGTAGTCGGTGTATCTATGTCGCCCAACCGTTTTGTGGCCTACCAGGGTCACTGCATAGCCCATGGTCTAATGGGTAGCGTCTCGGGCTGCTGTGCTGAGAGAACAATGTTCGAAATTTACCTGCCAGCCAGCTTGGTTATCTGCGTATGTGGGAATGTGTAAACATGGGCCATTCTTGCACGAACCTCTTTCCCGCCAGCATGGGTCATGGCTGATGTGGGAGTCGGTGTATCTATGTCGCCCAAACGTTTTGTGGCCTACCAGGGTCACTGCATAGCCCATGGTCTAATGGGTAGCGTCTCGGGCTGCTGTGCTGAGAGAACAATGTTCGAAATTTACCTGCCAGCCAGCTTGGTTATCTGCGTATGTGGGAATGTGTAAACATGGGCCATTCTTGCACGAACCTCTTTCCCGCCAGCATGGGTCATGGCTGATGTGGTAGTCGGTGTATCTATGTCGCCCAACCGTTTTGTGGCCTACCAGGGTCACTGCATAGCCCATGGTCTAATGGGTAGCGTCTCGGGCTGCTGTGCTGAGAGAACAATGTTCGAAATTTACCTGCCAGCCAGCTTGGTTATCTGCGTATGTGGGAATGTGTAAACATGGGCCATTCTTGCACGAACCTCTTTCCCGCCAGCATGGGTCATGGCTGATGTGGGAGTCGGTGTATCTATGTCGCCCAACCGTTTTGTGGCCTACCAGGGTCACTGCATAGCCCATGGTCTAATGGGTAGCGTCTCGGGCTGCTGTGCTGAGAGAACAATGTTCGAAATTTACCTGCCAGCCAGCTTGGTTATCTGCGTATGTGGGAATGTGTAAACATGGGCCATTCTTGCACGAACCTCTTTCCCGCCAGCATGGGTCATGGCTGATGTGGTAGTCGGTGTATCTATGTCGCCCAACCGTTTTGTGGCCTACCAGGGTCACTGCATAGCCCATGGTCTAATGGGTAGCGTCTCGGGCTGCTGTGCTGAGAGAACAATGTTCGAAATTTACCTGCCAGCCAGCTTGGTTATCTGCGTATGTGGGAATGTGTAAACATGGGCCATTCTTGCACGAACCTCTTTCCCGCCAGCATGGGTCATGGCTGATGTGGGAGTCGGTGTATCTATGTCGCCCAACCGTTTTGTGGCCTACCAGGGTCACTGCATAGCCCATGGTCTAATGGGTAGCGTCTCGGGCTGCTGTGCTGAGAGAACAATGTTCGAAATTTACCTGCCAGCCAGCTTGGTTATCTGCGTATGTGGGAATGTGTAAACATGGGCCATTCTTGCACGAACCTCTTTCCCGCCAGCATGGGTCATGGCTGATGTGGTAGTCGGTGTATCTATGTCGCCCAACCGTTTTGTGGCCTACCAGGGTCACTGCATAGCCCATGGTCTAATGGGTAGCGTCTCGGGCTGCTGTGCTGAGAGAACAATGTTCGAAATTTACCTGCCAGCCAGCTTGGTTATCTGCGTATGTGGGAATGTGTAAACATGGGCCATTCTTGCACGAACCTCTTTCCCGCCAGCATGGGTCATGGCTGATGTGGTAGTCGGTGTATCTATGTCGCCCAACCGTTTTGTGGCCTACCAGGGTCACTGCATAGCCCATGGTCTAATGGGTAGCGTCTCGGGCTGCTGTGCTGAGAGAACAATGTTCGAAATTTACCTGCCAGCCAGCTTGGTTATCTGCGTATGTGGGAATGTGTAAACATGGGCCATTCTTGCACGAACCTCTTTCCCGCCAGCATGGGTCATGGCTGATGCGGGAGTCGGTGTGTACCGCTTGTCTATGGAACTCTGTCATGCCGACTTGCAGCCCTGGGTACGTGCCACGCGGTCTGTGCTTGTCTTCAGTGAACCTCGTGGATACCAACTTGGGTCGCTGCGTATGTGTCAGTAGTTGTTCGCCGGTCTTAGATGAACCTCTTTGACACCAACTTGTATAAGGCATGTGCCACTGGGAATGTGTTGCTACATAATGACAAAAAAATGCCCTTTAAATTTGTGCGATGCTGCGCGGAATCGGAACGCGCGTAACACGGTTTCTTCAAGGACAGCAACCTTATGCTTTAGCGCGCTGCGCCACCAATGCACCACGTTCAGCACCACCAATAGGCTCCACGTTTCAATTAGCATCGTTCACGCCAAAAGCCTTATCGATCTCCGCCAATAACAAACGGTTTATGTGCCGTTCTTCAACGAAACTGTCGCCAACTTGGGTCACTGCCTATGCACCACTGGGTATGCTGCATGCTTGGGTACGGTGCATCACTGGGTATGGTGCATCAAAAGCACCGGGGCGCCAAGCATGTTGTCGCGGAGGCCACTCGCGTACTTCTCAGGAGCGCCACTAAGTGGCGCACCATGTCCGGAAAGAAGCCGGAGAAAGGAGGCGGGCTGCTGCATGAAGCGTTTCTGAGCCACGCACCAACACGACATGCATTTCGGAGGCCACACCGCAGGCTTCGCATCGGCGCTACTAGATGGTGCCTAGTGTTCTTAGAGAACCACTGAAGAACAGTCCTGTGGCAGTACACACTTCATACATAGGTCGTTTCCACGGTTGCATTACCTTGAGTCGCCACATTGATTAAGTAAAAAACGCTTTACCATCTACAGACATCGTGATACTGGTTCTTCCGAATTATTTCTCAATTTATTTGCATTGCTGGAACGTTAGAGCGTAATGTTCTAGAGATAAGTCGAAACCAAGCTCAAATACGGCTTAGTGCCATAAAGAAAGCACAACTTGTCAAATGAAACGGGGACACAACTGTACTTACCAATATAAAGGGAGGTATAAGAAGAGGCGTTATTGGTATGTGCTGTTTAATGCATGTAGATGCTGCGAAAAAACACGATTGATTGTTGAACAATAAAATTGTCAGTAACGGATAATTATACTAGTATGTATATACAAGGCTCATATTTTTTCTTAATTTTTCTTTACACAATACAGATTGGCAAAGCAGTTCTGCGGAATCCCGCAAGGTGGAGTAAGTATCACGAAATGGCGAAATTGTCATCCACCTGAATGTAACACGAAGCTACAAACAGGTGTAGCGAAGCGAACGTGACGCCATTGGACATTACTTGCTAGGCGCGGAGGACGTACATTGTCAAGGATCACGCAATTTCTGGAAGGCAGAAAGACAGAACTTGTTCATTGCATTTTTGTGGCAACTTTGGTGGTAGTTGTCTATATAAGGAGGCAGTTCTATTTCGATATGCGTCCATATTTTTAAAAAAATATATTGAAAATCGCCAACCCACCTCTCATATTTATCATTAAATTCTAGCGTTTTTAACTCAAACCGAGTGCGTCGAGAGCTCAGGGCAAGTGGCTTGCTACCGTGGCGAAATGAAACGCCCTGTGGCACAAAGTGCCCCGAAGTTTTGCAACTGGGCATCTGTAAGATATTCTAATGGCATGCGTTTCCTGGCAAGCGTCTGCACCTAATGCAGTATCACTGTATGTCTCGTTATGCCATTCGTAAAGCTCCTTCTGGGTCGTTTATATGTGCCCTTATAAAGCAGGACCACCTTTTCTGCTCTCCGGTCACGCCTACGTTCAATATGTCTTAGATTGGGTGCTGGAACTCAATGAGGGATATTTGGAATCAGGTGTGACTTTCCTTATTTAAAACATAAAGGCATACCAAGAGGTGAATGCCTGCAACCTTACCATATAAACAACTGCCTCTGCATTTTAATTAGAATGCTAATAAATGTTGTTGTATCGATATGTTCTTCAAAAACTATGCTTATTGCGGCAAAATATCTCTGCCTTGCCTCACAGCTCCTCTGCAGAAGCGCCACTTTCTCCACCCTCATATACGCTTTGTAAAACAAGTCGCAGTTTCGCCCGAAAGGTGAATAAATGTTTGGAACATTTATTTTTACATGTGTTTATATTTCGAGCATTTCATTGCATAAGCCCTACAAAAGTAGCTTTGAGCACTGATTACCGCGATATTTTGAGCCACATAGTTACGTTCTTTATTAGGGAAACCCGGGCATACGTACTTCTTAGCAATATACAGCAGCAAGCACTATGTTTTATGTTAACTTTGACTCGATCATAAGAAGGTTATCTTTGATAAACGACAATATTGAGCTTATAAATTTGGAGAATTATGCTGTGTGACAAAATGACATGACGAAAACAGGTTTTTGCACGTGGCATGCCATGATAGGCAAAATGGGCGGTAGTATACTCATTATTGTCTTTTACTTTCCTGTATAGCCGTTTTAAAGTAACTTTGCTAAATACCAGCCGTGGTTTGCTTAATTAAGGTATGTTGCGTTTACCTTTGTACTAGTTGTAAGGAAGAGGCATGTAAAAGCATTTCTCAATTATGAGGTTACAAACAGGTTCGGCTGCGACGGATAGAACGACGTCACTGCCCGCAGTCCGCCGTTGTCACTTGCGTTTGATGTCTCGAGTTTGCTCGGCGGCGTAGTTCGCAGCATTCGTCCACCATTGCCGCTTGTGATAATTCGAAATTCAATTGCTTGAAAATTAAATCTGTCTGTTACGTAAGACAATGAATAGCTCATTCATTGTCTGGTAAACGCGGCCTCCCCATTACGACGACAGAAAAGAAGTGAAATTCTTCGCTGGAATGATGAGCGCCAACGCAACCTGTGGAAGCAGACGATGACGATGAAAGCGGGAGCAGTGGCTCGAGCGCGTGCCGAGCACGAGCACGAACGCAACCCGAGGGCCAGCAGCTGAAGAAGACAACGACGCTCGAGCGAACGCTGATGATGATAGTTTTCTACACACAGGCGATTTCGCCTACCCATATACAATTTCGCCTAGACATGTATAGCTTCGCTTTAAAAATCATGAGCTATTCCGCTCTGCGAAGGTGCATGACCAGCGAAGCTGTTTAGCACACGACAAAGACCTTACACAGAGCTCGGAACGAAGGCACGAACACATTTATTGTCTAGATTGGTGTTCATGGTGACGAAAGGTACGCACATACACTGATGGTCTTTATCGGCAATCATTATTTGTCTTGATCGGTGGACAATTGGTGTTTGCGGCCCACCGGTGCCGATTGCACTCGCGCATCTGTCCTCGCCGTCGTTTTTCATGACGCGTTGCTTCTCGGGAAAGCAGACTATACACGGCATCCCCATTACGACGACAGAAGAGAAGGGAAATTTTAAAATGGAGAACGCACACTTGTCTTTCTCTTTTTTTATATACATTCGAGAGGACGACTGGACCGCCGCCTTGAGGAGCCGGAGGAAACTAGACACGCATGACCTTTCGACGGCATCGCACCACGGGAGAGCGGAAGGAAAGGAAACTACGTACGCAAGCACTTGGAACGCTGACAAAGAAAGGCCAGTGCGAACGTAGACATGACCGACGAGGCTCGCACAGTGGCAAATCTTTAGAGCAACCTTTATTATCTACCTGGGGGGGTCTACTGATCTTGAAAATGGTGCCTATTGAAAACTAATCTAGTCGAAATGCATATCCGAGCGACGCCGACGAGCCAGCTGTGGAAGAAGACGACAACAAATGACAGAGCAGTAGCGCAAGCGCGTTCGCACCGACGAGCCAGCTGTGGAGGAAGACAACTTCGAACGCGCGAGTAGTGGAACAACCGCGTTCACGCGGGACCTGAGCTTTTGCTTACACGCATGAAAAATCTACGGAACCCAAGCCATAAACAGCATTGCTGTCAAAAATATATCAACATAAGTATGCGTAGTAGGTAGCAGATTTTTGCGCCTTCGGTGTCACTAAGAATGTCACTCTCGATTCGAGAAAGCGTGTAGACATGCTACATGCCGCTTCCGTGAGTGTTGGTGCAGCATACCAGGTCAGCATACTCATCGTATAAAATGTGTCGTGAAGTATCTATAGCGTAGATACTGGGTCTCGGAAACCTTCACGCTAGAATCGGACGACAAGCTTCGCTTATCCCCACTTTCTCGACACGCGAAGGGCCGGTGATATTGCCTCTTTGGGTCCCACGCGTGACAAGGGTGTTTAAGGGCGCGTTACAAGTCCCCGAGCTAACAGGGGTATGTGCCATTCAGCTTGGACCCCTTTTGCACTATAACCAGAATCGGCACACTTTCCCGCGCGACACCACCACCACCACCACCACCACAACCGAAAACATGTGAGTCTGTAAAACTTGCGAGCCCAGCAAAAAGTTCTGCTATAAAGCTTCGCTTGAAAATTTACTACAGCATTCGTGCCTTATATCTTGTTAAATCATGGCCAAGAATTATCAATATTCCTACATTCACACATTGTTCCATTCGTATAAATTAATTAAATAACTTACTGCAGCAGTGTTTCGCGCAGTCTTCACAGCTGTTAAAGCTATTACAGTGAGCCCCACACATTCCGTCTTCCTTTGCACGGCAAGTCCTATCAGTTGAGTTGTAGTACCAACCGGTAAAACGGCCGCATTCCGTGCTTGTTGTCAGAAAATCACAACGACGTCCTCCTGAGAGAATCGCATGGTTTATATTCATTTATTACTGATACTATTCACAAAAGAAATAACGCATTAACTGGAACGAATACGCTTAAGGACAAGAACAACGTGTTATAATACTTGCTAGAATTAACGAGCGACTGAACAATAATTCGTGTTCTGGGCAGTAGGATGCTGTCTGATGAAGGGGCGACTCTCCTTTCGATGGATCATTCGTAACATACTCAAGGATATTTAAATATGTATTCCGAGAACGCACTGCGCCTTAGGAAACTGAAATCCTCTGGAAGTGCGCAGACATATTGGCCAGACACAACTAGCCCTATAAGCCGGTTTAGTTTGCAATAACTTCCCTTTACGTAGGACAACGTAATTGCGACACCCACAGTAGGAAAGGGTTGATCCATATCTCGTGTCAAAATTACGCACCCCAAGCACTTCGGCATAACGTTAAACCGCAGGTTACGCTCGAGAAACCTACATTACGTACATTGCATTTCCTCGTACTCCTACTTTTGTAAAGTTCCAAAAATTACTTCACGAACGCAGAGGTTCGGTCGGTTTGGCGAGAGGCGCTGAACTACAGCCGATGAGAAAAGTTTACTGCACCCAATACCACAAGAAATGTGAATTTCACTTCCGTTAAGGCGTGACGTTTTCAATTTATTAGATTCTTCTGCAGGTCGTAAAGGTTCCCGCAGGTTTCACGAGAATTCAACTTTTTTTGACAAACAGCCTGTACCGCGAAGATTTATGGCCGACTGTGTTTCTTATGCAGTATGAAAGGCAGCAGCAAACAAGTCAGATACTCCTGTTTCTGCATCTATCTGCTAATCATATGAAACTCATGACAGCATGATGGCATAATGCTCAAGATATGCCTATGTCGTCTTTGCGAACGTATGAGCGCTATAGGACTGCGTGTGTATTTTGTATCTGAAAACAATTTCAAAGGAAGCCATTGTGTAGATACTAAGCGTTTCTTTATTAAATGCGAAACATTTATTGGCGAATATTTGCCACTTTAACAGTATTTATCCATCTACAAGCCACGTATGTCTTGGTCTTCTCATGGTCGTTTGGTTAACTTGGTATTTAACGAAACTGGCATAGTATGACAAGGGTGTCTGACGAACATAAATAATAGGTCATAACGTGAATATCATGACATGTGTGTCATGTAGGTCATGAAACAGCTGCTAACGTCTTGGTGCTCTCATGGTCGTTTCGTTAACTTATTAGGTACCAAAATTGGCGTAGTATGACAACAGTGTATGACGACAAGAAATGATAGGTCATGACATGAATCACCTCCATATGCATACATTCACACATTGCTCCATTCGTATAAATTAATTAATGCACTTACTGCAGCAGTGTTTCGCGCAGCCTTCACAGCTGTTAAAGCTATTACAGTGAGCCCCACACATTCCGTCTTCCATTTTACGGCCAGTCCTATCAGTTGAGTTGTAGTAACAACCGGTAAATGGCCGCACTCGCATGTCATGACACGCATGTCATGACATTCATGTCATGACATGCGTGTCAAGTATGTCATAACACAGCCCCCTAAAATGACAATGACCAGCGGAAAAACATTAACACTCAAATAACACTGAAATGGGTTCGGACAGGGGTACTAAGTGAAGGAAACACTAAAGGATGATGGTAGAACTGAGTCATATGCATGACTCAGCAAGAATGACAGACTCAGCGAAAAAAGATTAACACTAAAAAACCGATGGAAGGGGTACGGATGAGGTACTTAGTGAAGAAGAAGCCTAAGTTTGGTGGTCGAATTCATAGTCTTGAGCATGACTAAGGCTTTCGCCTTAAGTTCTCTTAAGCATAGCTAAAGGGACTCCCGATGTATCAGATATAGTTGTTATTCCATAAAAGCAACAAGCAGGCTGGCATTGAGACGCGTGCGGGGCGATGTCAAGGTTCTTATGTGACGACAGGACGGAAGAGTGGAGGAGATGTCAGGTCCATTCGATTCACCTGCACTTCCTGCGCTACTTCATGAGGTGCCGCAGTTCGCTGTTCGTTTTACCAGTTGAACATGACGCCTTCTGCCCTTGAACATTCGTTTCTGACTGTAGGCTTCGTAAGAAAGGTAGGGCAGCGGTCGTGCAGGTGCTCCCTTACCGGTTCCGCACGAGCACCAACTGGCATTCAACTGGCGGGAACTGGTTTACTAAGTGCAGGGCGAATGAAATGAACCTGTGAACATGTAGTTGCAGAGGACATGCAGCAGACGACAAACGACGCTGTTTCACGCGCGATACCACCTTGCGGCCAAAGAAACATTATGAGGCTACTAAATGGTTGTAACGTTCAAGCTTAACTTGACCTGCGGAGATTATACGTAGCGAGAGTAAATGTTTTCAATATATAATTTTCATATTTTATGCTCCACAAACATTTACTGTTAATGTATCGTCCTTAATGTACGCTTGTTTTTTGGCTATGTTCACCCTATTTGTTCTCCCTGTGGAGCAGCAGCCAAACCGAACGTTCAGCCATTTTCAGCGTTTCTATCTATCTATCTATCTATCTATCTATCTATCTATCTATCTATCTATCTATCTATCTATCTATCTATCTATCTATCTATCTATCTATCTATCTATCTATCTATCTGTCAATCCTATCTATCTATCTATCTATCTATCTATCTATCTATCTATCTATCTATCTATCTATCTATCTATCTATCTATCTATCTATCTATCTATCTATCTATCTATCTATCTATCTATCTATCTATCTATCTATCTATCTATCTATCTATCTATCTATCTATCTATCTATCTATCTATCTATCTAGCCTTTTACGCCGACCAAGCGGGCCAAGTTGTCTATCAGCTTGGGCCACTAGCTATGTGCTGCAGGTCGTGCGGCCACCGTGATCGCTCCATGTCGTCATCGCAGCTCGTAATCTGGCTCTCGTCATGTCTTCCCGTCATCAAAAGCGGACCCAGGGGCCCAAGTTGTGTAATACCAAGAATCACTGGGTGTGTATTCGTAGTCGTGATGACATCGTGGTCGTTCAATCATATCAATTCCGGCTTCGTCATCTGACTCTCGTCTTGCCGTTGTCGCCACGTCGTCATCGTGACACAATTTACGCCGACCCAGTGGCCCAAGTTGTCTAATAACTTGGCGTTCTTGGTATGTGCTCTTGGTCGTGATGCTGTCGTGGTCGTTGCATGGTCGTCATTGCAGCTTTCGGATCCAACTTGCGTCATGCTGTTGTCATCACGTGTTCTTCGTCATACAGGCGTCGTGCATTCGTCGTCGTACCTTCGTCGTCAGACCATGGTGGTCGTTTCATCGATGTCAGTCTACCTTCGACATTGGACATTTGTCATGTCATTGTCGTCATGCTTTCGACGCCAACCTAGTGGGCCAAGTTGTGTAATAGCTTGGGCGATTAGGTATGTGATAACTGCGCATCAATCGTGACGGTTTCATCATCGTCATTCAAGCTATGTCAGCTGACTGTCGCCAGGCCGCCGTCGTCTCGACATTGTCGTCATACAGTTTTCATACATTCGTTGTGGTACCATTGTCGTGACACCTTTGTGATCATTCCATTCTTCTCACTCCAGCTTCCTCGTTTGACTCTCGTCATGGTGTCTTCCCCACGCAATCATCGTGACGTTGCTGTCATCAGACCATCGTCGTGATACAGCTGTCGTCACGGCATTGTTGTCAGACACTAGTCAGCATCCAATATCTTCAATATCATTGTCATACCATCGTCTTACAGGCACCGTCATGCATTCTTTGTCACACCGTCGTTGTGATGCCGCAGTGGTCGTTCCATTGTCATCACTTTAGCTTTCTCATCTGACTCTCGTCATGCCGCCATCGTCATGCCATAGTCATACCATCATACCACGTCATACCATCGTCACTGTGTCGTTGTGGTCGTGCTATCATCTTCATTCGGTTGACGTCATACTGTCATCGTGGTACCATAGCCGTCATCTCATTGACATCATGAAGTCGTCAATCCGCTTTTGTCGTTTCATCGGTATCCTTCTTTCTTCGTAATTCCATGGTCGTCACTGTGTTTCGTCACACAGTCATCGTCATGCCGTGCTGCTCATCGGTGACCTTGTCAAGCGAAGACAGTGTATGTCGCTAAAATTCGAATCAACGTAAGTTACAGAATATTTTAAATAAACGTGACTTCAGCCTTACGGTGGGTCGCTACATTACTTATATGCTAATGGCATTACCATCGGCTGTCATCATAAGATGGGTTTTGGTGTAATTTTTTACCGTTTTCGTGAAATTGTTTTCAACAAGGATGCGGAAGAACATGCTCCCATGGCCACTTTAACTAGGTGAATCAACCTTCATCAATCATTTTTCGACGACCTGACTTTGGAAGCTCATACCAGCTCGATTCCATGGAAAGCAAAAAGGCCGAAAGCCATGGACTCTCATAGCGAGTACACATTCTAACATGCGCCGCCATATGAAAAAATAGGCAGAAACAACCCACAATGATTGTCAGTGTAAGCGAACAGCCCAAATGGGCGAACGAACGAGCCAGCGAGCGAGGTGACAGTCCTCCTTTTCTACTCGCCCATCCCCGATACTCGATAGAGAGAGAATGCGCTCTTTCCGGCAGGGCATTTCCTGCCCTTGTCTCGCCTAAGTGGGACCACCGTCGTACCACCGACCTAGAACGAAAACGACCGAAAGATCCAAAGAAAGGCTTTAAATATATGCACTGGATGTGAAATGAGGAGTATTTATCGAATGAGTGAGCAGGAACACTGAAAGCCCTCCTTTCGTGCCACTCCCGACGTCAAATAGCATAAACCACCTAAGCAGGTAACTTATAATGGATTATTTATTAAGTACAAATCAATGAAAACATGATTAACCCTCGAAGAACATGCTGGCGGAAGATGCGCTAGAAATTCTGCAGTACGAGAGAAGGTAAACACCATTGCGATGTTAGGTATAATGCCAGTCCGCTACTTTATTGCTTATGGGAAGGACACATTGACTGCTGAGATTTGCTATGTGGACCTTGAAATCAAGTAGGCCGACCTAATGGGTCTTCTGAGTCCGTCGGTGTGCATTGCTGAGATGAACCGCTTGGGGAAATCCCAGTGCACCAAGTTAATATATGCTTCTTCGTGTCATGAGTAAGAGGCCGAAGGCGAAATAAAAGAAGACAAGAACGATGTGATCGGAGCGTTCCGAACGGCGCGAGCGCGCGAGGCGCGTGATCCGAGGTGTCATCGGGGGAGAAGCAAGGCTGAGCGAGCATTATCGACGTGGCTCCGGGCCAGGAAGGTCGCATCGCCAGCTCCGCTCTGGCGACGGGAGACTTAGGGGTCTGGCCGAGTCCGTGACGTTGGCCGTCCATGGTGTGGCCGTCGACCTCGGCAAGTTCGAGTGAGGCTCCTGGACTGGCTGCAGCCTCTCACGGCAGGACCGGGCACCCCAGAGAGGACCCCTCTTCCACGGCAGACCGGCACGTTCGATGATCCACGGAACGCCACGTCGGCACTCGGGAAAGGAGCTAGACGGAAGCGGCGGCCGAGCACGTCGCTAGGCCTAAGCCGTCGCGCCTCCCTGCCACGTCAGCAACAGCGACCGGGTTACCCTGGCTCCCGAGACGAGCGAGTTGAAGGACCGACTGCAAGGCAGCAACGACTATACGACAGTCGGCGAAGGCAACGACATTAAGAAAGGTCCAACGAGATCCCCGCCGGGAGAAGACGAGCAACGAGCACGAACCCCGTAAGGACGATCCATTCTTGTAGTAGGCCAGAGTTGCCAGACGTTTGCGTAGGAAACGCCCAGAATCAGTGTGGTCTGAATTAAGGACACGTTTAGTGATTATTAAGGGTTAGGGTGTACATGTGTTAGTATTTTTCCTGCAGCGTGTCTTAGTGTGCTTAAGTTTATGGTTATGAATTTATTAGGTTGTACATTTTTCATCATTTATTTGTTTAGTGTAGTTTGAGTTCTTAGTTTGAGGTTTTTTGAGTTTGTGGTGTGATTAAATATCTGCTTGCTGTGTCGCCATGCCTCTTCCCTATCCATCTCTCATAACACCCGCACGCCCCCGAGATCGGTGACAAAACACATCACAATTGGCGAGCTTGCCAGGATCCGTTCCCGGATTCTATCCAGCCCAGTCACTGATTCTCGGAAGTTGCAAAGATGGATTGGGAGGCGATATCGGCTACAATTCGCGAGCAGAAGCTCAACAAAGAGGAGGGCCTCAAACTAATTGAAGATGAAAGGAAACGTGTCGAGGCAAAACGCGCGGTAGCTAAAAAAGCTTATGAAGAGAGGAGGCAGCTCCAAGAGAAAGAGCTCAAGATGCTGCGAGAACAGCTACAGGCATTAAAAATGAAAGCGAGTGAGGCCGAGTTAAAGATAGAAAGTAGGCCCACTAGTGCAGTAGAGCAGCCTGAAAGCAGAGAGATGCCAGAAGTAGGCACATTAGATAGCGCCCGTGACGGCGTTGAGGAGAAGCTCACCACTGAGGAGCCTTTGACTCATAGTGACCAAGATAGGAGGATGGCTGTTATACAGATTGAGGGTCGCGTAAACAAGAAACAGAAGGCAGTAGAAGAAAAAGTAACCCCACCTCGTGAAGACGGAGCTTTGGTAATTGTAGCCTGTATCAGGGATAGGCAAGCATCAGAAGTAAGGAGCCAATCAAACTCCAAGAGAAATGAGAAAGCCGGCAGATACCTGAATCTCCCTAGACGTGTAAAACGTAAGGGTGGGAAGAAGAGCCAAAGGCGATGGAAAGAGAAAAAGCGTACTAAAACGCGCGTGAATGAGATGTGTGCATCAAGGAAAAAAACGAAGAAGCTAAAGTTAGGGCCGAAACATTCCAAGCCGCCCGAGAAATGTGCTAGAGGAGGAAAGAGGAAGAAGAGGCCGTACGTAGGGAAGCGTGGGAGTTACGAAAAAGGCAGAAAAATAGTACAGGTATAACTGGTAGGGTACAAAAGGACTATCATTAGGAATGCCCTCGGACAGTGGAATTGTCAACTTTTACAAACGTGTGTAAATAGCAAGTTTATTCATGTAGAGTGTTTTGGGACAATGAACATTACGAAAACATCATTGCAGTGCAGTGTGTGGTGTAAGGTGAAATGTGCGCGAAAGTGTGGTGGTGACAAGCGAGCAGCGAGCACAAGTGAAGTCCGCAAGTCTCAGAAGAAGAGTCCAGCAGGAAAATTAAGGACAAGAGAAAGCAGTTTTTTGAAAAAAAAAACTCTTGAAGAGGGGGCCATTGTCATGAGTAAGAGGCCGTAGGCGAAATAAAAGAAGACAAGAACGGTGTGATCGGAGCGTTCCGAACGGCGCGAGCGCGCGAGGCGCGTGATCCGAGCTGTCATCGGGGGAGAAGCAAGGCTGAGCGAGCATTATCTACGTGGCTCCGGGCCAGGAAGGTCGCATCGCCAGCTCCGCTCTGGCGACGGGAGACTTGGGGGTCTGGCCGAGTCCGTGACGTTGGCCGTCCATGGTGTGGCCGTTGACCTCGGCAAGTTCGAGTGAGGCTCCTGGACTGGCTGCAGCCTCTCACGGCAGGACCGGGCACCCCAGACAGGACCCCTCTTCCACGGCAGACCGGCACGTTCGATGATCCCCGGAACGCCACGTCGGCACTCGGGAAAGGAGCTAGACGGAAGCGGCGGCCGAGCACGTCGCTAGGCCTAAGCCGTCGCGCCTCCCTGCCACGTCAGCAACAGCGACCGGGTTACCCAGGCTCCCGAGACGAGCGAGTTGAAGGACCGACTGCAAGGCAGCAACGACTATACGACAGTCGGCGAAGGCAACGACATTAAGAAAGGTCCAACGAGATCCCCCCCGGGAGAAGACGAGCAACGAGCACGAACTCCGTAAGGACGATCCATTCTTGTAGTAGGCCAGAGTTGCCAGACGTTTGCGTAGGAAACGCCCAGAATTAGTGTGGTCTGAATTAAGGACAGGTTTAGTGATTATTAAGGGTTAGGGTGTACATGTGTTAGTATTTTTCCTGCAGCGTGTCTTAGTGTGCTTAAGTTTATGGTTATAAATTTATTAGGTTGTACATTTTCCATCATTTATTTGTTTAGTGTAGTTTGAGTTCTTAGTTTGAGGTTTTTGGGTTTTGTGTGAGATTAAAATCTGCTTGCTGTGTTGCCATGCGTCTTCCCTCTCCATCTCTCATAACACCCGCACGCTCCCGAGATCGGTGACAAAACACATCACACTTCGGCAATACCAGCACCAGTCAAAATTGGGTACGTGGTACACCGTGTCTCAGCGTCTGTTGCGACGCCTCTTCATGCCGAAAGTGTCTCAAGATAGGCCACAGGAGCGCTTTGTCTAGAGCGAAGTGACCTGCCAGCATTTGCCGCGAAAAGCAAGAAAACGCGGACTGTGATGATTTTCCATTATATATTTGAACTTTCCTGACTCACGAAGCCACGTCGAAGGCTTGCCCATAGATGCAAGAAGAAGCTCGTATTATTCGAAAAATGGCAAGAGACAAATCTTACCGTAGAGAGGATGCTTAATGTGTTCACCGAAGTAAACAGCACTCGCGAAAGAAGTGAAACCGAGCCACTTCTGAATAGCTGTATAGTGCGGCGGAGTCGCTACTACCCACTCTGCCTGTGTCCGCAGCTAGGACAGTAAGCACAGCTACAGCAAATTCAAGGTCAGTGAGAGCAGACGCCGAATATTGATCTCCACCCGCTGATACTGGCACGGAATGGCCTTTGCTCCCCTCTAGACGTACGGCCATGAAAACATGCTATAGTGGCCCTCTGCGCCAAGAAGCCAAGAATAAAGCCAGCAACACTGCAGGGAAGCATGGATATGCATATAATAAAAACCAAAGAATGCGTGCACAAAATCCTGAACCACGTGGTAGAGCCTATGCGCGTGTTTCTCTGCAGCCCTCCGGCTCCGGCAGTTAAAAGTGCCCTACAGATGCTTTCATCAATGTTTGTCAACACAATGCTGAACTTGCCTTGTGCATTGTGTGCACGTGAAGGGCATCTCTGTTGTACCATCATCTCACATAGGATCTTTCGGTCCCGACTACACCTCTCCCTGTGCAGAGCTGCAGACTAGAGCGCACTCTCTCTCTCTCTCTCTCTATATATATATATATATATATATATATATATATATATATACAGGCAGGCAGAACACGGAGATTGCTTCGATGTGTACCGATGACTGGGTACAATGACTTCGCACCGGAAAAAGTTTTCGTTCACATTAAAAATTTTCGTAGAAAGCGCTATGTATCGCTTTCTTCTTCAGAGTCGCACACATGAGAAAGACAGAGCGCTGGACAAGTGCGATGGGTATACAGGGTGTCCAAATTATCATGCACAAAGCAGCGAATACACGCAAAGTGCCTCGAGCGGCCAGTCGCGCGGCAACTTTGCGTGTATTCGCGGGCTTCCTTCACGCTCGGAAGAACATTTGTATGTAGCACGTATTGAGCAACAGAAAGCGTATGGGGAGCTTTGAACAGGGGCGCTGTTTAGGTTTGTCACTTCCCCGCGTAGCGTTCCCAAAAACTCGCTTAGCGACGACGCCACTGTGCACAGCGGCGCCTACCTTCATCATGCGACAGCCAGTCGCACGATGACGATAATCGATAATCGATCAATAATCAATAAATTTCGGAAAATGCTGGAGATGACGTGGTAGACATTAGCCCAGCCCAAACACGCGGCCATTACCTTGCAATAGTCAATCGACAGCCAATCAATAGCTAATCGATAATCGAAAAATAATCAAGAAATTCCAGAAAATGCTGGGGATGACTTGGTAGTGCTTAGCCTGGCCCAAATACGTGGCCAATACCTTGCGATCGCCAATCACTATGTAATTGATAATCAAACAATAATCAATAAATTCCGGAAAAGCATAACCCGTACGGCTAGGACCGCTGTTTCTTTAGCCTTGCGCCACTAGTGCAAGCTACGCAATTTTTTATGGGTCTTGCAATTTTCCCATTGCCACTTTTCATCTAACTATAATATTTGAGAAGTTGATAAATTCTTTGAGACTAATTTGGAATTTGGCGGAATACAAGAAATAATTGTGCATTTCCAAGCGCAGGCAAACAACATTTCCTTGGTTCGGTCCAGCTACGTGGCATTTGCATATTTTAAATATTGGTGCATGAAGGCTGGGACACCCTGTATATTTACTTCTTGAACTTGCACCTTCCACAATAAGATATGGTATTTCTGGTATGGGACACTAGTTTTCGAATGCAGCTGTTCAAAAGTTATTTGGGGGTTTACGTCCCATGATTGAGATTCATTACGTATTAAACGGTACAATGTTGTGTCGAATATGTGTAGCCTTGAAATACAAAAAATTGTGACCATTGCTATTGGAGTTTAAAATTTCTTACCAATCCGAAAAAAATTACGATATGATGTCTTTGTCAAGCGATGCTTGCATACGCTAGACTGCGCCGGTGCTAAGGCTCCGGCTCCAGCAGCTGCTCGCCGGCGCCGGAGCGTGAGTCATTAGGCACGGTGCCAGCTACGTAGCGCGCGCTCACGCCACGTGCGTAGCCATTCAGAGCCGTTTCGCTTTCGCTGAGTAGGGAAAGGGCAGGAAACGGCTTCGTGGACGCTGCACCTGCTTCGTTTTCTTTCAGTTCAGTCTCGGAAAACCGATGGGACGGCTGCGCATTGTGCGTACCCCTGAACAACAGGCAGCTCTCGCCGAGTGCAGACAGGAGATCACCCGTTAAAGGGTGCATCATGGACGGTCCCATCCTACGGTGCGAGCCGCTGAAGATGCGGCACTGCGCCAACGCCGAGCAGATCACGTGGCCTTCGGTTGGTCATGGTCAAGTTTTTCACAAGAAACATAACCGCCCAACAGAAGGTGCACCAGGAGAATTAAGCTTCGCTTACCCCCATGTTCCGGTAGGGGAAGGGCCGACGAATTTTTATTGCGATAGCAATTATATGGACACTCCAAGCGGATTTCTGCCGTCGGCGTCGTCGTCGCCGTGAGGTTCAGTATAAAGTCCAACGGCGATGAAATCGTCGCCGCACGCCGTATGCTGTATCTGTGAGTGAAAGCGCGCGAGGGACGTACGCTTTCACGGGGAGCGAACGCACGGCAGAGAGCAAACGCGACTTCTTCCGTCGCGCGAAAGGTCGTGGGGTGACGGGAAGGCGACGTTTAGTTGCGGCACCAAATGCATATTTATATAAAAAACGTTGCGAGGCGAGAAGGTGGTAAAGACTTCCGACGCTGCTCGACAAGAGTCCCGTTCTGATCTCGTCTAAAACGTCCGAGCCGCCCGCCGGAGGCACCGACAACAATCACCAACGCCGCGCGTATTCGGTGCGAACGCGGGCAAAACGCCGACGGCGTCGACAACAGTTCTGCTCGTTGCTGGTGCTGCTACATGTCCAAGTTAATACAGCTGATAAAACTACTATCCTTACTCCGTATAGCTCTCTACTAATTTGCTATCGTCATTGATGCTTCGCCTTTTGGGGTGAAATTACGACATTTTTTAAATACTAACAGTTCTTTTAAAACAGAAAGCTTATAAACTCGTCTCGAAATAATTCAATCAAAGGTAATTAAGGCCCTGGTGGTCATCAATTGCGAGAAAAAACACAATGAACTGCTCTCAAGTGAAACTTAATACCCAAATAACATCTTAGCTACAAACATGACGACGCATGTTTATATTAGAAAGTTGGTGAAAATTACTTAGAATCTAGTTACCAGTTTCAACATTTCAAAAGGGCCATGTAGACAAAAAAACTGGACATCAAATTATTCGCTCAGTTTCTATGAAGCGCGGCTTTCTATCCACCCCCTATGTCACGCAAAAGTGTGGTCTTTTATGAGCAGTTACAGTGCTTCCATCTTCCCTTGAGCTAATTCCTGTTGGCACCCAGCGTATCTCGACAGCTTTATCACACGGTATTGCGAAGTTTTATTTTACTCCGCCCTTCTACGTCACAAAGGAATTGCACCATGCGCGGCGCTTCGTGGTGTGCTGCGTGCGTTCTCAGAAAAATTCAACGAAAAACTTTGACAAAAGCCATTTCGGTCATTTTGTTTCGAAGAACTCTTTGCTGGGCGAGTTGGTGCATGGCTATGTTAGGATAAGTTGCGCAAACAAACGTCTACTTCGCTCATTCCTGTGTTGGTCTGTTTGCTTGCGCAACTCTTCCTAACAAGGTCCTTTTGAAATGTATAAAAACACAGAACGAGACATCCATTGCTATTTTGTTAAAGATTTATTTTTAAATATGTACCGTAACGTTTGTAGGTTAGAATATAAATCATGTAGTTGGTTATCAGCACCACGGTTGACAAGACTGACAACAACACCTTTATGAAAGCCAGAATTCTCTGACCCTCGTCCCAGCCATCACTCTGAACTGCTTCAAAAGCACAAGTGCGTTTTTAAAAAAATCGGGACGGATAAAAAAGCGTGTTGACTTACGATTGACCGTCTCTTCGATTATCTACATATTGGCACGCGTTAGTAACGCTAGAGAACGAGGACGAAGAAGTGTTGTTGGCTGCTGCGGCCAAAACAGTAAACAGCCGTTCGCTCGGAACTGACTGCCTGCCTTTTCCTCTCGCGACAAATTGGTGGAGGTGCTGGGTACACATACGCCCTATGCCTGCTGGTCCTGAACCAGAAGCTACCAACGCCAGTACCTCAGAGACTGCAGAAATCCATCGAAGCAGCCGTCGCCTCCAAGGTCTTCCACCGCAGTATAGTCCCCTGGCAAACTCTGCGAGGAAGATGGCAACAACAACCGCAAGCCAAACCGAGGAGATCCCAAATGCTGCTGTACCTTGCATTGTCAACGCGCCTCGCACGCCTAACCCGTTCCACGGCGACGCCTTTGAGGACGTAGAAGACTGGTTAGACCATTTCGACCGGGTCGCCACCTTTAATGACTGGGATGATCGCCGTAAGTTGAAGAACGTCTACTTTTTCCTTTTAGACGCGGCAAGGGTATGGTACGAGAACCACGAAGCTTCGTTTACCAGCTGGCAGGAGCTTTACCGCCTGCTTCGTGACGCCTTCAGTACCCCCGAAAGGAAAGAAAGAGCCGAACAGGCACTATCTTCCAGGTTCCAAATGCCGAACGAAACCGTCGCCATGTTCGTGGAAGACATGACACGATTGTTCCGTCGGGCCGACCCACTAATGCCAGAAGACAAGAAGGTGCGCATGTTAATGCGAGGCGTAAAAGAACAGCTTTTCGCGGGCCTCATGCGCAATCCACCTACAACGGTGTCTCAGTTCGTCCGTGAGGCAACAGTCATGGAGCGCATGCTTCGGCAGCGGCTATCGCAGTATGAACGCCGGACCACCATGACTGCGGCATGCTCGCTTGTACCTGCAAGGGATGACAGGGAGTCCCTTACCGAACTAATACGGCAGGTTGTTCGAGAAGAACTCCAGAGGCATTATGGATCGGCACCTCCGAGTGCCGCGGCTCTTACGGACGTCATTCGGGAGGAAATCAGGCCGGTGGTTCATCTCTCTCCACCAACGCGATCCGAACCTCCCACGCTCTCGTACGCCGATGCTCTTCGGGTTTCTACGCCGTCGACGGCCCGTTTCCCGCCTCCACCTACAGGGCCTCCTCGACGCTTCCCAAGCCCAAGCCACCGCACGACTCTCCAATCAGACTTTCGTCCTGGTCCGCGGAAGTCAACGGTATGGCGCGCTCCCGACAACAGTCCGTTGTGTTATCACTGTGGGGAGGCTGGACACTTCTATCGCGACTGCCATTACCGACGGATTGGTTTGCGGGGATACCACCCGGACGCCCGTTGCCCGCGCTATGGCGAACGCCCACAGGAAATCGAGGAGTACTTGGAAAGCAACCGTCTCCCTCCTGTCCCTCAGCGAAGACAGTCGCGGTCGCCGTCACCTCGTCGGCACACATCACCAAACGGCGCTCGACCCGCCTTTGATTCCACTGGAGTCACCGGCGGAAGCCCGCGCCGGGGAAACTGAAAACGGCGACCTCCGGGGGTGAGGCCGCTGTCATGCGAACCGTGAAATATCCTCCGCCGATGCCACCCCCTCGCGACGTACCGCTGACGCCTTCCTTCGAAACCGCCAAAAGAGCTTCTGCTGTTATTACTGTTTCCGTCGACTGTTATCCGGTGACTGCACTTGTCGATACGGGAGCTGATTACTCGGTTATGTGTGCCTCGCTGGCCAATCGGTTACGCAAAGTGCTGACAGCGTGGGACGGCCCACATCTGGTCACGGCTGGAGGACACCTCGTGTCACCCATTGGACGATGCACCGCCAGACTTACAATTTATACTTCGACCTTCGTAGCGTCTTTCCTTGTGCTGCCCAAGTGTTCTCGACTGGTTATATTGGGCATGGATTTTCTTCAGGAATATGGGGCGATCATTAATCTGCGTGACTTGTTCGTGACTTTTTCGAAGAATGTTTCTTCGGATTCTGATGTTAAGGATGAACATCATCGCGCGGCTTTACGCGTGGTCGATGACTGCGTAACGTTACCGCCTCGAAGTAGCATCTTCGTCCTTGTTGAGTGCCCTCAAGACCACCTAGATATGGGCATCGCCGAAGGTAACCTCACCATTTTGCTGGATCGAGAAGTCGGCGTCGCACGAGGTCTCGTAGAGCTCCAAAATAGGCAAACCTCAGCGGCGAATTCTCTTGCCCCATCCCCTTGTGCAGAATAGCCAAATGGTCAATAATTCTGGTTAATCTCTTGGTCTCTCACCTCTTGTTTTTGCTTTCTCCTTTTCTACAGTTTCATCACAATGACCGTGTCCATCAGCCTACCACATTTTGTTGCGGTACTCTTGGAGTACGGTGTATAACACGGCATGTACCCCGACTCCATCAGTGCAATACCACATTTTGTTACGTTGACAAGCAAATGAAATTATTTTTCAAATGAAGAAGCTGCTGATGTGTAGAACTACTCGGCTCTGAGTGGATCGATCTAAAAGCGATAATTCAATATGTTTATACTGTCAAATTATAAAACGGATTAACATGTTTTTAAATATTTTGAGCGAACTGCATGGCTTGAGCAAAAGTAACCCTCATGAGAGTATTTCCTCGGTGATGCCTGTTTTTTTTATAAGAGAAGAAAACATTTCGTCAAACAGAAACATTTCAAAGAGTTATATCTTAAGTATCACCTGCTACTTTCTTTTCAGCGCCGTAGCCTTCGCCTTTTGGTGCGTAACCTGCAAATTAGCAAATAAAATATCAGATTGGTTCTCGAATGAGCAATAACATATAACGATAGTTATGCAAATCTTCCATGTCATCATTTTGGTATTCTTTAATGCTGAACATAATTAACATGATGCCCCCAGAGATCTCGTCCCATCTGATGTTAAGTTCACAGTTTCAATTTGAGACCACTTTTCTCGTCGTTTTGTGCAAATTTTCCTACAATAACTCCGAGGGAGCCTAAGATTTTATGCGTTAAAATATGGCAGAATCATATTTATTCGTGCAATATTCCTAATGTCTGCAATATCCTTCATGAAAGTTGTTTAACAGAGCGGACTAACTAACCACCTAATTATACCGTACAATAATTGCTTACGTGACAATAACTCGGCTTGGTTACACATCCTTGCAATATCATAGGCCTGCTCATGCAGCGGCTTCAATGCGACAAGACCCCTTATGCCTTACACCCTCCATTCTTTGCAATCTCTCAGACACCAATGATAGCGTCGCGGACACATGCAGTACCTCAGTTGGTGTAGCTCCGTGTGGCAAGACATAGGACAGGACACCTTTCCTTGGCCTTCATCCGCGTCTACAACGCTAGCCAGCTACTTGTTATTCCAAATGCGAGCCGCTTGTGCCTCTCCAGCAAACGTGACCCAGAAAACGCTCCTCCTTGCAACCAACCTACCAATCATAACGTATTACAAATCTACGGAAAGGTATAACGCATTCTTCAAAACATCGGGTGCTTCAAGTATGAGCCTGGAAGGCCTCATCAAGAACTCTCAGCTGTTTCTACTTCACGGGCAGATCGAATGGCACGTTAAATTGTAAAGTGAGAGTTTGTCAATGCATTGTGGCTCCACTAGGGTATATGTGGCCTGCAGAGCTATCCAGCATTCATGTTAGTGCACAAGAACAAATCGAAGTTACTGCAAACGCCACATCCACAGCCGTCATATAAGAGCAACCATTCCCTACCTATATACGGTACACGTCGCAGGGCACCGCAGTTACTTTACCTTTAACGCACTTGTCATTTTTGGAATAGTGTAACGCCATCTTCATCACTGGGCTTATGTGCCATCAGCAGCGCCGCGCATCTAGCGCGGCTCAAGTCTCCAGCAGGAAGAACGCGCTCTAGGCCTCAGTTCCGCTGGACCCCACAATCTCTGCTTCACTCAGTTCAGCTTCTCGAATACAAGCAGAGACGGTGGCACGCCGCGTCTATAGTAACAATAGTTATCTCGCAGTTGTGTGTTGCTGTGTGATCGCTATCGAATGACAACTTATGCCACTAGGTTCGTTGCTATCCTTGGTCAATGCTGCAGAATGGGCAGGAGAGAGAGAGAAACGAGAAGGGAAAGGTGGGGAGTTTAACCAAGTACGTGCCCGGTTGGCTACCCTACGCTTGGGGAGAGGCAAGGGGGAGGAATAGATAAGGAGCGAGAATACAAATAATCATAAAGAGTCAGTCGCTCACACAGTCCGTCGCAGAGGAGGGTCCACTGTCACACGCGTTCACACAGTCCAGTGTCCTTCAAATAGTGAAGAAGAGCTTTTGTGGCCTTTCGCATGCAAGAATGCGTAGGCCATGGTCCCAGAATCTTTTCCTCTGACAGCACTCTGCTATCTAACATGCTGAGTTGAGCTTGAAGAATCAGTCGTTGGGTGTCAAAAGCTGGGAAATGACACAGAAGGGGCAGGTGTCCGAATATAAAAGAAGGACAAGAGCTTGCATGCCACTGCGCATGTGCCCCGGTAGGTAATCTGGGTCGGCGGGTATGGTCTACTAGGTAGGTGACGGTACTTGGCAAATGCCACAAATTGAGTATGCACCTGAACAGACAACGCACTGTAATAGATAAGAACTGAAGACTTTGGAAACTGAAGCAGCCAAATATGTAAAAAAAAAATGATGTTAACAAACTGGGATTTGAGCGTGTACTGAGCTACGCTGGTGCTTGTTGCCTCTTATCCTGCTTGTGCTGCTTGAGTGCACACTGAGCCAGTAGAGTTGAGCTTCACTGAAGTAAAGAACTTGGCAACAGAAAATTCAGGAAGTTGGCTACAGAGAAGTGCGCAAATAAATGCTATTTGCGTCATTTTGTACAATAATTTCTGTTATTACCGTTGCGGTTTGCATAACATCTACATTAGCGATATGCGCAAATATCAAAGAAAACCTCGCTTAACACATATTTCAACATAAGTGTCGGATTCGTGGAAGTGGTGGGAACGCCCAAATAATGAGGGCGTCGTAATAACCAGTACGGTTTCTGAATAAAGATATCTGCAGCAGTGCAGTGTGTCACTGCATGGCTTGGATGCTATTTACATTAACGTCGATAGCTATTGTGAGATGGTTTCTGCCGGAAATTTTCCAATAATTTGCCGCTCCTTCATCTGGATAAGAACTCTACGATATCGACATATTATCGGAATGCATGTAATTTAACAGGACGCTGTTATTATTGGATATGCACTATAATTATCAAATGGACATCACATTCAATTTTCAGCATGCTGTGATATTCGTTTCCGTATAAACGCGCGCGTAGGGACCTCCGCGTCGGTCTTTATACATCGCATTTGAACTTATCTGTATGGGTATATATTTGTGTTGTCCCATGTTTGTATTGCTAATAGCAGCTTTTCTTCAAAAGTAGAAGAAACACTCCCGCAACAAGAAACTTCCCTTGCCCTTCACGAGTGCTAACTAAGAAAATTAATGCATTATCATTTGTTTTCGACAGCCAGTTTGACGTACTACTTCAAAGTACGTATGATAGGAAATGCTGCCGCATATGTTCCATTGTGCTGGTCTGATTGTATGTATGGTAGTTTATCTTTGAGCCTAAAATAGAGCGACAAGTACTGCTGCAAATTGCCAGATACGACGAAGGGGTTGCTTGGTTGCTTGTTTACAAAATAAACTGTATGATTAGCGCACACAAACGGCCGCCAAAAGCTCTTACAACATATGAACGTCAAAGAAAAAGCTTTACACAAGAGAGGAAAGTGCTTTAAAATACATATTTAAATGAATTGGTGGGTAAATAAAATTGAAGATTGATGTCAGACACGACTAATGACTTTGCTATTGAACATACATCGCACATTTTGGTGACGATATAAAACAGTTGTTTTCCAGTATTGCAAAGCGAAATGCAACATCTATGGAGGCGTGGCAACCTATTTTACCCATCACTCTCGCGCAGGAAAAGAAAATCTATATTAATGTGATACTGATTGGCCTACTTAGATTATGGTGTTGTTCTTTGAGTATTCTTGTCTGGTATGTGAAACACAGATTTTAGTCAATGGCCCTCAATTGACATATCTGTATATACATATATATACAAACACAGATTTTAGTTAATGGCCCTCAATTGACATATATATATATATATATATATAAACAGATTTTAGTTACTGGCCCTCAATTGACATATATATATATATATATATATATTATATATATATATATATATATATATATACTGAACACCGACAAGACTAGCACCTCGACGGGTCTATTGCATATACGGTGGGATCATTATGACATTTTATGGAAATTAAAAAGTGCCTGCTACAGATAACATAATTCTAGTCGTTATGATCAATTATTCACAAATGAGGACAGAAATGATAAATTCAAACACATACACATATTAAAGTAATTAGAGAAATCGGGGATCAACTTCCATATTGCCTACTTTCCGGTACATATTGTGATTTACGAATTGTATCTGGTGAGATTGCGAGGCATATCCACTCGCAATTAACTCCCAAAATGACACCCGTCGGGAGATATGCGCCATATAACTCTTCTACTTACATTATTAAAACGTTATTTGATGCACTAAAGCACAAATGTAGCTGGAACACCTATGCATTCCATCGCCCGCTTTTGGAAATTGTACCTCGAAAATGGTTTCATACCGGAAATTAATTTCAAGTGTACACATCTTGCGAATTCACTCGATACGATCCGTAAATTGCAATATGTCCCGTAAAGTGAATACTTAAGAAAGTTATTAGTCAATTCCTGTTATTAATTTTAATATATGTTCTGATTTTTCACGGTAATGTACGCTGCTTCACATATTCCAGACAAATGACAAAAA